>NW_026125919.1:0-198567 GCF_943737965.1 Phodopus roborovskii | reverse complement strand
TGCAGGCCAGAAGAGGACACCAAGATCTCTTTATAAATGATTTGTGATCTATCATGTGGGTGCTGAGGAATTGAATGCAGAAACTCTGGAAGAACAGTCAGTGCTCTTAACCTCTGAAGGCCATCACATTTTTCATTTCTTAGTCCCAATTCAGGAAATATCTAGTTTCTTTTGCAGCACTCCTAATACTTTCTCTTGTTAAGGACAGGACAAACATCCTTGGTTTTGTCACTCCTTCTTAGTAACAAGTTTGGGTTAAATAATATGACCCAGAAGCGTTAATTAGGACAAAAAAATCTTAGATAATAATGCTGCTTTCTTTTTCTCCCCTTTATCTGGCTCAGTATAGAAAAAGAAAGCCCAATGAGATTGGCAGACTAAGAAGAAGGCTAAAGCAATTTCGCTGTAAATAAGATGAACACAGCTCAAATATGAATGAAGGAACAGTTGAGATGTCCATGAATGGTTCTCAAGGTGTAGAATCAGATGGGAATCCCGATTCCACCAAAATGAGAGCTCTTCCCAATAAAAAGAGAGACTCCTAATCAGGTCCTGGTTGAGTTGTGTGCTTTTCCAGATTTTCCAGCATAGTTCTGAGAGGAATGTCGTGTAAGAGAGTGGCCATCAGCCACTCATTCTGGACTTAGATTACTCATGGGGTGCATGACTGAGAAAATCGCTCCTTCTCCCACCCCCACTCTTTCAATGTCTTACTGCTCTCATGAGTTGGTCTAACTGAACTTTCTCAATTCCTGACGTGATTACAGGGCAATGTAGACTTGATTTAAGTTGTCACAATTATGTTTGAAGTATAGGCATCTCTAAATCACTGCCACTGTAAACATCTTTGGTGTCTGACAGATGTAAGGTTTTTAGTTTCCCCCTTTTCATCATGTCTTTTCCACTAAACACCACATTTATGATTAAATTTACTTTAGTTTTTTCCTGCTAATTTTAACAGACCAAATGTTAAAACAAAGAAGTGCTCAGTCTGAGAAACACTCCAGGAATGATTTGGAGGGGAGGAGAAAGAAATGGCTTGCTAGAGCAGATGGGGGAGGAAGATATTAATATTAATTCACAAGCAGGGCTCAACTCAGTCTAACAAGTTCATTGGGCACAAAATTCCATACTAGTCATTTCGGTAAAGAAATAGAACTGACAAAGGTCTGGTTGTTTCACAAGCCAGGTAGTGTCAGAAATATGAAACTGCTTGTGCTAAAACTTCGGATAAAGTCCTAGAAGAAAGGCAGGTGTTTTAAGACCTTTAAGTCTGGGAAGTGAGTGTGGATGGGGTTTGTTCTCAATTCTAATTCCAGCCCCTTCAGGAGCAAGATTCCCAAGGAGGGAAGTCCCCTGGGTAAGGAGAGCCTCTGCATAGCTTCAGGGAACAAAGAGCTGGGAGAAGCCTGTGGCAGCAGGATTTATTTTCCCTTATATGAGAACCAGGGTGTGCAGCAACCAGCTGAGACTAGGAGAGAGGGACTTGGGTTGGGGTTAGGAAGGGAGTGGGGTGTCCTCAGGGTGCTCCTTCAGCTTGGGTTGATAGACCATAACCATGTGGTCCCACCCTAGCCACCTCACTCCCCACTGAGTTTTGACTGATCCAGCAGCCACTGCTTCTGTGTTTGGAAAGGAACTGTGGTGTGGTAGAACCTTCCACTCCCCTGGCTGGGGAGCAGCTGCTGGAACTGCTCACCCTTCTCTTGTGTTTCCATGTGGGCCAAATGGAATTGGTGATGGTGGGGCCAGTGATGAAGGCAGGAGTGGCCAGTGAGCTCTGAGCTTGCGCCAGGAGGCCACGAATTTCAGTCCACTTGCATCCAAACAGATCGTTCCTCTCCACATAGTCCAGCCTGGTTTGCAGATGCAATGGAGGATGAGGAGAGATGAAGGAAGATTGAGTATGGCAGGCAAAAGTAGGAGCACAAGGGCCTAGCCTTGATGGGAGGCAGTTATTCTGGGGGCGGGGTGGAATGGGGAGGGCGGGGGCCGCGAGGCAGGGGTTGGGCTAGGGAAAAGCTGCCCCCTTTGGCTGCAGTGGGAGATGTGATGCCTGCACTAACACCCTCCTTTCTGCCTGGTTCCACACAAAAGCCTCTCTTAGCCCCACCATACACTGCTCCTGAGTAGCTCTGCAGGCTCAGCCCTTAAACATTCTAGAGGGAATTTTGTGACTGGTTCGTGCTTTGAGCTTTCGGAGTGGGTATTTAGGGGTTTCTTCATTCTCAGCGATTCCCCTGCTCTGATCACAAGCCTGCTGCATTTAGGTGTGTGTGTGTGTGTGTGTGTGTGTGTGTGTGTGTGTGTGTGTGTGTGTGTGTGTGTCTGTGTGTGTCTGTGTGTGTCTGTGTGTGTCTGTGTGTGTGTGTGTCTGTGTTTTTGTGATTGTCCTGTGACAGCTGCCTCCCCAGAAGCTTGAGTGTGCCACAAGTGGACTTGTCTGTAGGAGCGTTGATTATTATTGTTGTTGTTGTTGTTGTTGTTAGTAGTAGCAGTAGTAGTAGTGGTAGTATTTCTCCTCCTTCTCCAATTCCTCCTCCTTCCTTCTCCTCATTCTCCATATCCACCTCCTCCTTCTCCTACTGATCCTCCTTCTCTTTATTTTCTTGTATATTTGAGTAGTATGTCTTTTGTCAGTGTGTGGAATTCTGAGCATGGAAAGGTTTTAAAAATTACACAGCACCTGTAGAATTGCTGTTAATGTATTCATTATGTATTACATGAGTTCAATTTTGTGTGGGAATACATGTATGGCAAGACCTGTAAAGGATCCAGAATTATATGTAGGTGTCCTTCATTGGGATTAATAAAGAATTCCACACATGAACTGAATGTAATGATTTCTGTCTGAAATTCCCTCTTTTAGCTTACTTTTTGCCCTCCTTGCTCCCTACAATGAAGTTACCTTTGAGACATTATGTTGTCATAAGTGGGGACAATTAAGATATTTTAAATCTGTTTTTGCTGTTGTAATGGGCTTTTTGTCAATTACACTAGCTACAGTCATCTGAGAGGAGGAAGCCTCAATTGAGAAAATGTCTCCATAATTCTGGTTGTAGGCAATCCCATAGGACATTTTCTTTGTGATTGATGGGGGGGGAGAGCCCAGTCCATTATAGGCAGTGCCGCCTGGGCTGGTGGTCCTGGGTTGTTTAAGAAGAAAGGTTGAGCAAGCCATGTGCAGCAAACTAATGAGAAATGCCAAGGACCCTGCACAAGCTCCTCCCTTCAGGTTCCTGCCCTGTTAGAGTTGTGCTGACTGCCTTTGATGATGAACTGTGGTATGGGAACAGAAGCCTCTCCTAGTTGCTTTGGTCCTGGTGTTTCATCATAGCAATAGTCACTCAAACTGAGAGACTTATGTTCCTTCTTTCTTCTCTCACATTAACAGAGGAAAACAGGTCAGTGATGACTAAAGAGTGGTACTGCAGAGATTTGGTGGTGCATGCTCAAGATTAGTTTCTTACAGAATAGGTGCAGGAGCTATCTCTGTATTTCTAGAATATGTTTAGCTGATTTTCCCATAAGTGCCCTCTATGTAAGGTCTAGATTATGTAGAGAGCCACAGGTGCCTTTCCGAAGATGGTACAGGTTTCCTGTCCATAAGCCAGCAAGGCGTGGATGTGTGATCCAAGTCATGGGGTGACTGTTACAAGCATTGCGGGCTGCACCTGTCAGTAATGGACAGGACTCCTCTGAGCATATATAAGCAGAGCCCTTTTTCCTCCTTGGGGTCTTCCCTCAACTTGCTGTAATGAGCTGTACAATAAACATAGCTGCAGAAGAATCCTGTTGTTGAGCCTCCTTCTTGCAGGCAAGGCGATAGCTATAGACAAGATTAGAATGTCTGTTTGTATAAAAAATGGAGGAATAGGGAAATCAGCATCTTTAGAAGCCCAGCTTTGCCTACCATTATGCAACCTGAAGAAATGAGCAGGGTCCCTGCTTGGAAGGAATTGAAGATGGTGTGTTCACTCCTTTCCTGTTAGGGAGACTTTGATTACACAGTACTTTTCCTGTCTGTTCTCCCCCTTCCCTTCTTTCTTTTTAGCAGTCTTAGGCCATTTCCAGCGAGGCCTCATGCTAAATGTGTAATCCAAGCTGGCTTCAGAAAAGGATGATTGTCCTGTACTGGATTTTACTTGGTGTAAATCATTTCATAACATGTACTATAATAATGAGGTATTTCTAAAAAGATCATTTTTGTGTTCTATATCAATGAAAATTGTCAGTGGAACAGCTTGCTAAACCGTGAAAGATTTTTTTGAAAGCTCTAGGTCTTATTTTTGGTTTTCTTCCGTGTGATTAAATACCTCAAATTTAAGTAGTAGTAGGGTGTATTTGTTTCATAGAAAATAAATTGTATAAAAAAAAAGAAATTTTAAGATGTAGAAATGGTTCAGTATGCAAAGTGCTTCTTGTGCAAATAAAGTTCAAGTCTCCAACACCCATATAAGAATGCAGGCCTGGTGGTTTGTGTCCATAATCACATCACAGGGAGACATAGATGGAGACAGGAAATAGCCAGGAATTGCAGTCCAGCCTTCTAAGCCAACACTATGAGCTACTGCTTCAGTGATAAGTGATACAGGATGGTACCTGCAGTCAATGTCTGGCCTCCCATGCACACACTCAGGCAAGGACTCCTGTACACACACACATACTACACACTAGCATACTCAGAGAAATTAAATCTAGGGTAAACACTTGTTGCTCCAGTTTGGAAACACAAAAAAGTTGTTATACCTCTTTTCAAGATTTAATTATGGCTATCTCTGCGGGTCCACTCGGGGTTCCTGCAGGCAAGATCCCTGACCCCCAAATCCTGGCCTCTGTCAAAGAAAGAGGTCTCAGCTGGATAGCCCCAGGTTCCACTGAGACCCCCCCCATCCTGCAAAACCTTCTCAAGTTCCAGCTCAGCCCTCATCCTCTTCTGCCAGCTATTTGCCAGAGGTGAGTCTGGGCACAACCCGGGCTGCTTGTTCCCTACAACCTCTTTTCCACCGTCCCCCGCCCAAACTCCCTGGGTTGGCCCCTGATTCTGCTGCTCCTGTCTCTGGTCACCATCAAGAGCACCCTTGGAGCTCTGATACACCCCCCACCCATCCACACCGCCAGCCTACCCCCTACCCTGTGCCCTACCCTACCCACGGTCTTGCTGCTCTGGTTGAACACTGGGACAGAGGGTGGAGCCAACAGTCCACCCTACTTTGGAGACTTCTCAGAGCAACTCTGAACAAAGGAGACCTGACTATCCACATGGGACCACCAGTAATTTCCACTGGCTTGGGCTCTGACCCCACCTCCAGTCCTCTGCTGGAGTCCTGGGCCCCCTCCCCAGAGATCCGCCTATTTCTGCAGGTCCACTTGGAGTTCCTGCAGGCAAGATCCTTGAGCCCCAAATCCTGGCCTCTGCCAAAGAATGAGGTCTCAGCTAGAGAGCGCCAGTTTCCAGTGAGATCCCACTATCCTGCAAAACATTCTACAGTTCCAGCTCAGCCCTTTCCCTCTTCCGCCAGGTATTGGCCAGAGCTATTGGCCAGAGCTACTGGCCAGAGGACCACTGTGAGTACCTGCTGGCATCTTCCTCTTGGATCCTCATCCTTGACCCTATCCCTGGATCCCTGTCTGTGGAGAAACCACCTAGAGAGCTTGGACCACACAGAGCTACAGATATTGAATCTCAGACCCACATAAGCCCATTGGGAAAGTACCATAGAGAGAGGAGGGAGACACCTACTGGAAGAAGCTATGGGAAGGAGGCAATACAAGAGAACACCTAACAACAGACAGACAAAAATGACACCACCAGAATCTAGGGAATCTACACCAACAAGAATGGAACACAACAACAAAGCAGAGGAAGCAGAAGGGTACGACTTAAAAATTACCGTCATAAAAATGATAGAGGCCCCTCGAAGAAGATGTGAGAAAACCCCTTAAAGAAGTGGAAGAAAAAACAAACAATAAAGTGAAAGAAATGAACAAATTCCTTAAGGAAAGTACAGAAAGCCTAGAAAAAACAATTAAGTAGGTGAAGGAAACAGTTCAAGACTTGAAAACTGAAATTGAGAAAATAAAGGCAACACAAATGGAAGGAATGCTGGAAATTGAAAAGCTGGGCAAAAAATCGGCAACTATGGACACAAGCATAACCAATAGAATTCAAGAGATGGAAGAGAAAATCTCAGGCGCAGAAGATAAACTAGAAGAAATAGATTCATCGACCAAAGAAAATCATAAATCCAACAAATCCTTAACACAAAACATCCAGGAAATGTGGGACACCATGAAAAGGCCAAACCTAAGAATAATAGGCATAGACAAAGGTGAGAAAGCCCAGCTCAAAGGTGCCGAAAACATACTCAACAAAATCATCGAGGAAAACTTTCCAAATCTGAAGAAGGACATGCCCATGAAAGTACAAGAAGCATACTGAACACCAAATAGGCTGGACCAAAGAAAAAAGACCCCTCGAGCATATAATAATCAAAACACCTAGCATACAGAATAAAGAAAGAATATTAAGAGCAGCAAAAGAAAAAGGACAGGTAACATATAAAGGCAGACCTATCAAAATTATACCTGACTTCTCCATGTTAACCCTCAAGGCCAGAAGGTCCTGGATAGATGTTCTAAAAGTATTAAGAGAACACAGATGCCAGCCTAGGCTACTATATCCAGCAAAACTCTCAATCGATATAGATGGAGAGAACAAGATATTTAATGACAAAACCAGATTTTCCCAATATGTATCTACAAATCCAGCCCTACAGAAAGTATTGGAAGGAAAACTCCAACCCAAGGAAGGTAACTATGCCCACAAAAATGTAGGCAACAGATAATCCAACTACACCAGAAACCAAGGGTGAAGCAGAACAAATATATTCACAGTACCACACCAACAACAAACCTGAATCAAACAAGCATCAACAATCAATGGTCCTTACTCAACCTCAACATTAATGGTCTTAACTCACCTATAAAAAGGCACAGGCTAACAGAATGGATAAGAAGACAGAATCTATCCTTCTGCTGCATACAAGAAACACATCTTAGCTTCAAAGATAGACATTACCTCAGGGTAAAGGGTTGGGAAAAAGATTTTCCAATCAAATGGATATAAAAAGCAAGCAGGCGTAGCTATCCTAATATCTAACAAGTTAGACTTCAAACCAAAATTAGTCAAAAGAGATGAAGATGGTCATTTAATATTCTTCTCAGGAGAAATCCATCCACACAAAGTCTCAGATCTGAACATCTATGCCCCTAATACAAAGTCACCCACATTCGTAAAAGAAATACTACTAAAACTCAAAGCTCATATAAAACCTCACAAACTTATAGTGGGAGACTTCAATACACCACTCTCAACACTAGACAGGACCACAAATCACAAATTCAACAAAGAAACAAAAGAATTAACAGAAGTTATGTCTCAACTAGGGTTAACAGATATCTATAGAACATTCCATCCAAAGACAAAAGAATATACCTTCTTCTCTGCTCCACATGGAACCTACTCTAAAATCGACCACATACTAGGTGACATAACAAACCTCAACAGATACAAGAGAATAGGAATAGTCCCCTGTATCTTATCGGACCACCATGCTTTAAAATTGGAATTCAACAACAACACAAATAGCAGAAAACCTGCAAACTCATGGAAACTGAACAATGTGCATTTGTACCATTCCTGGGTCAAAGAAGAAATAAAGAAAGAAATTAAAGACTTTCTAATATTCAACGAGAATGAGGATACAACATACCCGAACTTATGGGACACCTTGAAAGCTATGAGGGAAGTTCATTGCACTAAGTGCCCATATGAAGAAAACAGAGGATAGTCACATAAGAGAATTAACAGCCCAACTGAAAACCTTAGAACAGAGAGAAGTGAATTCACCCCGCAGGAGTAGATGCTAGGAAATAATCAACTTGAGGGCTGAAATCAACAAAATAGAAACCAGGGAAACAATACAAAAAAAAATCAATGCAACAAAGAGTTGGTTATTTGAGAAAATCAACAAGATAGACAAACCTTTATCCAAATTAATGAAAAAGCAGAGACTGAACATGCAAATTAACAAATTCCGAAATGAAATGGGGTACATAACAACAGACACAGAGGAAATCTAGGCAATTTTCAGGTCATACTTTGAAAATCTGTATTCCACAAAAATTGAAAATTCAAAGGAAATGGACAAGTTTCTGGATAACTATCAATTACCAAAATTAAATCAAGAACAGACAAACTACTTAAATAGACCTATAACCCTCAATGAAATAGAAGTAGTCATCAAAAGCCTTCCAATGAAAAAAAGTCCAGAAACAGATGGATTCAGTGCAGAATTCTACCAGACATTCAAGTAAGAACTAATACCACTACTCCTCAAACTGTTCCACAAGATAGAAACAGAAGGTTTATTGCCAAACTCTTTTTATGAGGCCACAATAACTTTAGTACCCAAACTTCACAAAGACACAACTAAAAACGAAAACTACAGACCAATATCCCTGATGAACATCAATGCAAAAATAAACAATAAAATACTGTCAAACCGAATTCAAGAATGCATCAGAGAAATCAACCACCATGACTAAGTAGGCTTCATACCTGGAATGCAGGGATGGTTTAATATATGAAAATCTATCAACGTGATCCACCATATAAACAAACAGAAAAAGAAAAGTCATATGATCATCTCCCTAGATGCAGAAAAAGCCTTTGACAAAATTCAACACCCTTTCATGGTAAAGGTATTGGAGAGGTCAGAGATAACAGGAACATTCCTAAACATAGTAAAAGCAATATACAGCAAACCAACTGTCAACATCAAACTGAATGCAGAGAAACTTAAGCCAATTCCTCTATAATCCGGAAGAAGACAAAGCTGTCCTCTCTCTCCATATCTCTTCAATATTGTACTAGAAGTTCTAGCTAATGCTATAAGACAACAAAAAGGAGATCAAGGGGATCCAAATTGGAAAGGAAGTAGTCAAACTGTCTCTCTTTGCAGATGATATGATAATTTACATAAGCGACCCAATAATCTCTACCAGGGAACTCCTACAGCTGATAAACACCTTCAGCAAACGAGCAGGATACAAGATAAACTCAAAAAAATCAGTAGCCCTATTTTTTCAGACGACAAAGAGACAGATAAAGAAATCAGAGAAACATCACCCTTTACAATAGCCACAAGCAACATAAAGTATCTTGGTGTAACACATACCAAACAAGTAAAAGACCTATATAATAAGAACTTTGTGGCTCTAAAGAAAGAAATTAAAGAAGATACCAGAAAATGGAAAGATCTCCCATGCTCTTGGTTAGGTAGGAATAACATAGTAAAAATGGCAATCTTACCAAAAGCAATCTACAGATTCAATGCAATCCCCATTAAAATCCCATCACAATTCTTCATGGACCTTGAAAGGATAATAATCAACTTTATATGGAAAAAGAAAAGACCCAGGATAACCAAAACAATCCTATACAATAAAAGAACTTCAGGAGGCATCACCATTCCTGACTTTAAGCTCTACTACAGAGCTACAGTTCTGAAAACAGCCTGTTATTGGCATAAAAATAGACAGGTAGACCAATGGAATTGAATTGAAAATCCTGATAGTAATCCACGCACCTATGAACACCTGATTTTCGGCAAAACAGCTAAAATTATACAATAGGGCGAGCACAGCATCTTCAACAAATGGTGCTGGCACAATTGGATGAGGGTGTGTAGAAGACTGCAGATAGACCCATGTCTGTCGCCATGCACAAAACTCAAGTCCAAATGGATCAAAGACCTCAACATCAATCCAGCCACATTGAACCTCTTAGAAGAGAAAGTAGGAGGTACCTTTGAACAAATTGGTATAGGAGACTGCTTCTTGAACATAACTCCAGGGGCACAGACACTGAAAGAAACAATTAATAAATGGGACCTCTTCAAACTTAGAAGCTTCTGTAAGGCAAAGGACACAGTGAGTAAGACCAAACGGCAGCCCACTGACTGGGAAAAGATTTTCACCAATCCAATATCTGACAAAGGGCTGATCTCCAAAATACACAAAGAACTCGGGAAACTAGTCAACAAAACACCAAATAGCCCCTATTAAAAAATGGGGTACAGAACTGAAGAAAGCAATCTCAATAGAGGAAATCAAAATGGCTGAAAGGTACCTAAGAAAATGCTCCACATCCTTAGCTATCAGGGAAATACAAATCAAAACAACTTTGAGATACCATCTTACCCCTGCCAGAATGGCTAAAATTAGAAACACCAGTGATGACTTATGTTGGAGAGGATGTGGAGAAAGTGGAACACTCCTCCACTGCTGGTGGGAGTGCAAACTCATACAGCCATTTTGGAGATCAGTATGGCGGTTCCTCAGGAAAATGGGAATTAGTTTACCACAGGACCTGGCAATCCCCCTCTTAGGCATATACCCAAAGGATTCACATCCATGCATCAATGACATCTGTTCAACTATGTTCATAGCAGCACTATTTGTAATACCAAGAACCTGGAAGCAACCTAGATGCCCCTCAATTGAAGAATGGTCAATGAAGATGTGGCACATCTACACAATGGAATACTACTCTGCAGAAAAAATAATGGTATCTTGAAATTCGCAGGCAAGTGGATGGCACTTGAAGAAATCATCCTGAATGAGGTAACCCAGTATGTAGTCACTCATATATGGATTTTAGACCTAGATCAAATGCTCACCAGCCTATAATTCACACCACCAGAGGAACTAAGATACAGGGTTTATTCTAAGAGATTCATATAAAAGTCCCTCACAGAACTGGGAAGGGACAAGTCCCCCAGAGCTCAGTGTTGTTCTTTTGATGCAACTAATGCCTATAAAACAGGAACACGAGACTCAGCGCCCTCGTGGAGATTATTGAGAGAGGGGAGACAAAGAGGGGTAGTTGGTGGCCAAAGAAAGCAGGAGAGAGAGAGGAACAGAGAGAGCGCAAAGAGAGAGCAAAGAAGCAGAGAGAGGCAGAGAGAGAAGCACTTGGCCTGCTTGCTTTAAAAGAGTCTTGTGTAAGGTGTACAGGTTTTTCCTCCCGCCACCTGGTCTTGTCCTGCCGCTGTGCCTACCCCAATTAACACACTGAGACTCTGTATTTGATATAATTCTGTTGGCCCGTTACTAGTTTCTTATTGGCTAGCTCTGCCTTAATTATTAACCCATTTCTGCTGATCTATGTATTTCTCTTACCGGGGAGCCGGCCAGCATTCTGCTTTCTCCAGACTCTCCATCTTGACTCCTCCTTACTACTTCCTATTTCCTCCTTGTCTCCTAGTTCCTCCTATCTTCCTTTCCTATTGGCCAACAGTGCTTTATTATTAACCAGTATGAGAAACATATACAGAATGACATCTCCCATCATCTCCTCTTTTCTGTCTAAATAAAAACAAGGGTTTTAACCTTAACATAGCAAAATATATCACATAACAGTTATCAAATAAGAATCACAGTTAACACTATTTAGTCCATTAATATTTAGCAAGATTTGAAGAAAATATTCCATCATCTATCCTATCTTTGTGTGTCTAAAGTCCATGTAACTTATCTTTAATACTAAGGAAAACTATAACCATAACTATCTGTCTTCAACTCCTTCAAAGACCACAGAAGGATAGTCTATAAACTCTAGAAATGACAGAGATATCTTGCCTTGTCAGGCACCTGAAGTTCTTCTGTAATCATCCATCTTCAGCCCATAAGCCATAGTTTGTCTGGCAGACTCTTCAGCAAACAGGAAACTTTAAACTGTCTTCTTGTATTGGCAGTTTGACAGTCACTTTTCTCTGTGTCCTGTAGACTGTCTCACAGACTCTTCCATGAAGCAGGAACTCTGTAGCAATGTCCATCTTGAATGAGCAGTCACTTTTCTGTGGGTCCTGCATGTCCAGTTTATACAGCATAAAGTCAAACAGTCCAGACAAGAGCAGTATCTTGTCTAAATGGCTAGTCTTGCCATACTGGAAGCAAACTCCATAACGAGTTTCTTCAATGTCCATCTTCCTTTCTGGTACAGGTGGTATTGCCAAGAGCAATTATGTCTCACTGTCAAGAAAAACCCTAAACCATTTTAAATGCCATATTCTGTAGGTCTTTGAAAGATTTGAAGAATTCCTATCTATCTCAAATACATCTCTGCATATCACCTAGCTATAAGTTTTGACTATTATAGGTAACTATCTAAAATCTGTACTAAATTATACATTACATTTTTAAATGAGCTATATAAACACAATACATAAGCAAGAAGAGAAATATACATATAACAACATTGACCTTAAATTGTATCAATAAATGAAAATCCATTCCAAAACAATGTATTCATACCTATACCATAATTCCCTTTTTACCTTTAAAAAGATATTGGTTGTGATCCTTAACCATTTATAACCAAGTCCATTTAAATGAAAACAAACATTTATAAACAATATTTGGGAATTTGGACGTCGTTCTTTCCAAACTACTTCCTGCTGATAGGGGGCACTGTCATGGGGATCCTAAGAAGTTGCAGAAATCTTGGCTGTAGTCTGCGAGGCTGCTTTGTCCAATCTGCTTTGAATGTTGGATCACCAGGAACTCTGGTTCAGGGGGTCTAGCTTGATCAAACCACATTAGTCTAAAAGGAATCCACAGCTTTTCATTTTCTGTGGAAACAAAAATAGAAATCTTTTTCCCCAGTAACTTGTCCTTAGACTTAAATTTTTAATTTATATAAATTTTTAATATATATAAATTGAATTAATCCAGCAACATTTCCTTTATCAATTGTTATTTTCTCAGCAGTCAAACAATACAGAGACAACACAATAGCATACAGTAACCAGATTCTCTCTGAGCTTTTCATCTTAAGTGGCTTTATTATTACTCTGTTTATTTTACTTTTATTTTTTCATTTCTTGAGACAGGGTTTCTCTGTGTAACTTTTATCTGTCCTGGAATTCATTCTGCATACCAGGTTTACTTTGCAAATCAAAGAGATCTGCTTGCCTCTGTCTCTTGAGTGCTGGGATTAAAGGTGTGTGCTATAACACACAGTTCCTCTTTGTCTCTTTAAAACCATTTTTTTTCATGTCTACATATATTTTAAAACACACTGTAAACCTTTAGAGGTTTTTCTTAATATGAATCTGTCTTTACTGTAAATCTTTATCTTCATCTGGCCACAAGTCTTTTATCTGGTAAACAACAACATTGCTAAAATGAAAGTCATAGCTGTGTCAGTCGCGGTTTACCAAAGATGGTGGCTGGTACTTTTACCGCCAGCACGGAAAGCTGTGCTCACCCCCTTGGTCTGCGCTGCCACCCAGAAAGCATGCTGCCGGCTTGGAGATGTGGTCACTGCCATTGCCATCTCTCATACACACCAATAAATTGTTAGCAGAGTTATTTAAAAGCTGTGCGTTTTTTTGCCGCTTATGTTGAGTCAGGAATCTTCCCTTAAAGGAGCCACGCGAATATCTGCTTGTTTCTACCAAAGCAGAGTTCAACTGAGAAAAATGCTGCTACCAAGAAACCTTGCTTATCTCTGTTCTTTTGTTTCTAAAACCTTTTTTTAAGCTTTTGTTAAATTTTAAGTGGAAGTTCTTATCAACCACTTGGGCACCATTTGTAAGGTGTACAGGTTTTTCCTCCCGCCACCTGGTCTTGTCCTGCCACTGTGCCAGCCCCAATTAACACACTGAGACTCTGTATTTGATATAATTCTGTTGGCCCGTTACTAGTTTCTTATTGGCTAGCTCTGCCTTAATTATTAACCCATTTCTGCTGATCTATGTATTTCTCTTACCGGGAGCTGGCCAGCATTCTGCTTTCTCCAGACTCTCCATCTTGACTCCTCCTTACTACTTCCTATTTCCTCCTTGTCTCCTAGTCCCTCCTATCTTCCTTTCCTGTTGGCCAACAGTGCTTTATTATTAACCAGTATGAGAAACATATACAGAATGACATCTCCCATCAGGCTTGCATATGCAAAACTGAGTCCTCTGGCCTCCAGGTAAGTGCCAGGTAAAGCTGAAGTAGGGATGACATGGCCATGAGCATCCCACCCATCCTTGGGGCTGGGGTCAGCTGGCTGCTAGTTCCTAACATTCCCACCTCTATTGTTATTAAAAGGTGGGGGTTGGGCGTGGCAGGTTAGGGAACAAGGACCTTGAGTTCCAGAGACTGCTTCCTGCTGAATTGGGGGCATAGATAGTCTTTGGTGGATCCTGGAAGACTGGGGTGCTGCCATGTCCTGGTACATGGTTGTTTCATCACAGTTCTGACAGTATGGGGCTCTGGTGTCTCTTTGAGACCTGGCAAGATGTTAGCAGAACAGAGGACAAGGTTAGGTTTTTTTTTTGTTTTTTTTTTTTTTTTTTTTTTGTTTTTTTCCCTTATGTCTTATTACTTAATGGGAGAAGTGTGAGGTTGGGGAGGGGCTCCCAGGACAAGGTTAGGAAGTCCTGAGGCCAGGAAAAAGGTGATTTATTTGGAGTGAATCTGACCTGTAAATGGATCCAATTCAGCTCCCTGGAACTTAAAAGAATCCTTTGAGTTTGTGAAAACATAAATATTGAGACACATTAGCAGCATACTCATGTTAGAATAGATTTGGCTGAAAGAATTAACACATACAACTGGCAGATTTTCAGCACAATGAAAAGCATCTTAATTGTAAGGTCATAGTTACAGATGTGATCATATGTTTAACACTGTGTTTAACACTGTTAAAACTTTATTGATTAATGTTAAATCTATAAACAGTAGCAACCTTAAAATAGCCATTTTTCAAATCTGTTTTGAAACAATTGGCTGCTGCTTTAAGCTGACAAAGCTACCAGTCGTCAAAAGCATCAGAGTTCTTGAGAAGGATAAAATTTTACCTGAATGATTAGAGAGTAACAGAGACTTACTAGCTGGCAGCATGGACAGCCACCCCAGGTCCTCCACAGTTGTTGAAGTCAGAGGCTTTAAGGAAGCTTGTCTTCTGCTGATGGCAGGAGACCTGTGGATTAGGAGCTTTTGGAAGACTTACCTACCGATGGCCCAAGCAACATGGAGAAAGTCGATTCCACTGCCCTCTTGTCCATGGTCCTTAGAGCCTTTTGCAGCAGTTGAGATGAAAGGCAGGATTGCTCCGTGGCTAGCATTGCCACTTTTGTGGGTGGATCTTCTTCAGTGTCCATTAGTCTTCTTGGAGGAAATGGGTGGTGCCAGCAGCTGGGTGTCTCTCTGTTATAAAAATTTTTTAATGAAACATTTTAAATGCCATATTCTCTAGATGTCTGAGCATTTGAGGGCTGTTTGACTGTCTAGCATACCTTAGTATACAAAAATATGTCTTTAGTTACTTGCCTTAAGCACACAGGTGGCTAGGTAAGGCTTTATCCCTGTAATTAATTAATCTGTCTGGAAAACTGGACCCAACCTGAGAGGCTGTGGAGGGATGTTTTACTCAGAGCCCTGCAGCCTGACTGTAACTGGTTTTAACTTAGCAGGTTAGACTTATACCTGTAGATGACAAAGAGGTAGATAAAAACTCCCTTTGATAATAGAGGCTTAACCTTTATAAACAGCTTACAGGAAAGACTGGGTGTCATAAATATTTTGTTAACTTGAAATAGACATGTATAACCTTAAATGTTTACCACGATTAAACAGCCCTACAGACTACAGCCAGGATATCTGAATCTTCTTCAAATCCCCCATGACAGTGCCCCTTACCAGCAGGAAGTAGTTTGGAAAGAACGACGCCCAAATTCCCAAATATTGTGTATAAATGTTTGTTTTCATTTAATTGGATTTTATATAATAAAATCCAATAAAATAATAATAATAAAAAAGATTTAATTATGGCTGTGAGTTTAGTGTTTGTAAATGGAGATATAATTCTTGATGGTTGAAGCCTGAGGTGAAGGCTGCTGTGTCACTATTAAGAAGAGGTGTGATGATTTTCTTTTCTGAAGAATTATATTGTGATAATGTTTTATAGACACTACTCTGTCATATGTATTGTCATTGGTGGTTTGCATCAATATTATTAATAAAGGTTCGTTCAGTATAGTTTGCCCATTATTGATATATATATGAGATTGTAATTGTGATGAGATGATTGTATTTTCTGTGTCCTAGTCCAAATGTAGGATCATTGTATAATGTTAAAGAAGACTGTTACCTTTTCCATTTTTCTTCCTGTCATGGCAACTGAAAGTCTCTGGTGCTCTTTTATTGGTAAATGTTTTAACTCATCCATTTCTTTTATAACTTTCATAAGTGTTTAACGTTTTCATGAGAGCTGTGTTCTTGTTCTATTTTTCATTGGCTGACTTTTTAAAACACAATCACAAGTACAAGAGGTGTTCAGGATTAAATGTAGTTTTCATATAAACTTAAATACGAAAGGTGCACTGCTGTGGACGGTAAGTGAATTGTATGAATAGTTGGCACTAGGCTATGGGACTCCCTGATGGAGATCTGCAAATGATTGAGGGAAGGAAGCATCAGTCTCTGACGATTAAGTTATTTCATTGTTTTCTGTATAGATATGGCTACAAACCACAGTTAAAGCTAAATTTTTCAGCACAAGCTAATTTTCTTTAGTGTAAAGTTAAAGCCCCATGAAACCCATGAAGGATGTTACTCTTCACCTCCTTGTGTGTGTCATAACTGAGAAATTTGAAATGTCTGAAATACTCTGATTGCCTGCCTCTCTCTCCATCTTATGACTCTGATCTGATTTTCTGTCTTTCAGACAGTTTTATTTCTTACTCCTGTTTCAGAATCAACCAGTTTCTTTGAAGCACAATGAACTTCTATTTTAAGCACACGACAAATGACTTTTGTTTTGTTACTCACTTTTAGTGATAGTTTGAGTTAAATAAAATGACCCAGAGCCTCAATAAAGATAGTAAAATATCTTAGATAATTATACTGCATTCTCTCCGTCTCATCCCCATAGCTTCCTTAGTATCCACTAAGAGAAGCCCAACAAGATGGGCAGACTACCAAGAAGAAGACTAAACAATTTCAAGCCGTGAACAATATGAACGTAACTCCGATATCAATGAACAAACCCATGAGATATCCAAGAGTGGTCCTCAAGGTTTATAATCAGATGGGAATCCTGATTCCACCAAAATGAGAGCTCTTTCCAGTGGAGATACAGAGATGCCTAATCAGGTCCTAGTTGAGGTGAGTTCTTCCAGATTTTCAGCTTAGTTCTTAGTGGAATGCCAGTGTAAGGAGTATGGCCATCAGCACATCGTGCAGTTTAATGATGACTTTTGTCACTTCTTGCACATTTCATTAGTAGGGTAGTAGATAAATATTTAATAACCAAAATAACACACAGAGACTCTATTGCTTATAGAGCTTTTGGCCTATTACTAGTGTTTCTTATTGGCTAGCTCTGTCTTAGATACTAACCCATTTTTATCAATCTAGTTGTTTCCAATTGGTCTTCTATTACAGGAAAAAGTGTCCAGACCTCTTACTTCACTCTTGTTCTACATTTTGACTCCTCCTCCTTCATCTACTACAGAATACATGGAAAATATAGGATACCTGGTCTTCTGAAGTGACAGGAGTTAGCATGAAATGCAGAGAAATATCAGAAAGCTCCATGAAGGAAGGAAGCTCCTGTCAAACTCCTATCTCCCCACATAGGGGGTGATTTGAAACGGGGTGCCCCTGGGTCACTGGAAATCACTTCATAGACTAGGCTGTCCTCAATCTCCCAGAGCTTCCCTGTCTCAGCATCCCAAGTGCCGGGATTAAAGGTGTGTTCTAAGTAGCCTGGCACATCCCTCCCCCTTTTCCCTGCATTAGGTTTGTTTTACTTTGACCCTCCGTAAACTGGACCTGATACTGGCATGAAGATTTCCTTTTTCTGTTTTTTAAATCTCATTTTATATTTCAACCAAACTTCTCCTTCCACACCTCTTCCCACACACCTCATCTCTCCCAACCCACACCCAGTTCTCTCCTCCTCACAAATTAGGGCTCCCATGAGGAGTCAACATAGCCTGATAAAATAGTTTGGGGCAGGGCCCTTTCCCATGCATTGAGACTGTGCATGGATACCACCACCATAGGGAATGCGCTCCAACAAACTAGCTCAGGTAACAGATTTGAATCCTGGTCCTCCTGCCAGGGGCCCCTCTTATTGTCCAGGATTCATACCTATCTCCCGAATATGGAGAGCCTAGATCAGTCTCCTAGATTTCCACAGTCGTAGGTTTAGAATTCAAGAGTTTCCATGAGCTTGGTTCAGCTATCTCTGTAAATTTCTCCATCCTGATCTTAACCTCCCTCGCTCATATGTGCCTTCCAAGCTCTCAAAGGCTGGTTTGCTGGAGCTCGGCCTGGTTCTTGGTTATCTGTCTCAATGTTCTATCAATTACTGGATGTGGACTCTATGAATATAGAGTATGCATTTATCTGATTACAGGGATAGGCCACTTCAGGTACCTTCTCTATAATTGCTCACATTCTTAGCTGGAGTTCTCTTTGTGGATTCTTGGATCTTACCCAAGCACCAGGTTTCTCCATAAGCCTGTAGTGGTTCTCTCTATTAAGATATCACTTTCATTGCTCTTACACAGTATTCCTCCATACTTAGGCCACCTAGTTCTATCCTATGTTCATACCAGCATTATTCATAATATCCAGAACCTGGAACCATCTAGATACCCATTAACAGAAGAATAGATAAGGAAAATGTTGTACATTTACACAGTGGAGTACTATTTTGTTGTAAAAAAAAAAAAAACAATGACAACCTCATGAAATTTTCAGGTAAAGGGATGGAACTGGAAAAAACAACTGGGAGGCATGTAACACAAACTCAGAAAGACATACATTGTATTACTCACTCATAAGGGAATATTAGATGAAAAGCAAATGATAACCAGACTAAAGTCCAGAGCTGCTGAAAAACTAGGTAACATGGAGGACCCTAAAACTGAGAAATGGATCACCCTGGGAAGGGAAATTAGAAGATATCTGTGAAGTAAACTGGGAGGGAGAAGGACGGTAAAGGGGAGGGGAGATATGTACAGATATGTACAAGGATGACCCCAACTAACAATCTGAGCTACAGTGGAAAGCCTTAAAACACACCTTTGCTTGATAATGAGATTGATAACTAAATTATATTCCATCACAGAAACCTCATCTATTAGCTCATGGAAACAGAAGCAGATATGCAAAGCCAAACTCAGGAATCCAGTTGAAAAGATGGAGGAGTGATAAGAAAATGGGGTCAACCAGGGTGCAGAAACCCACAGAGAAAGCTGACCTGAATAAGGGGGAGTTCATGGACCCCCAGACTGATAGCTCGGAAACCAGCATTGGACTGACTCAGACCCCCTGAACATGGATCTCAGACAGACGGCGTGTGCAGTCTAAGGGACCTCAGACAGTGAAACCAGGATGTATCCCTGGTGCATGAAAGGACTTTGGGAGCACATTCCCCATGGAAGGATACTCCCTTAGACTAGAGGCAGTAGAAAGGAGTCCTTACTCCAAAGAACTTGACAGCTTTTGATGATCCCTCCTGGAAATCTCACCCTCCTTGTGGATTTAATTGGGATGAGATGTGAGGGGGTCATGTGGCATGGGAGGAAGGAAGGGAAGAGAGAAAACTGAGCCGATATATTAAATAAGAACAGATATATATTCTTCTGAATATTTGGGTTTGCACACTATATTCCATCATTTGACCTATGGCTAATCACTGCTTCCTGCAGCTGTCAGGAATAACCTGAAATTCTGTAACTGCCTATTTGTTGTGTGGGATGGAATATATGGCATATGAAGTATTGCCATATTTTTTCATGGTTTTCAAGTAAGTCCTCCTTAAAATTTGGCCGGCTGTGTTGGTGCACACCTTTTATCCTAGCACTCCAGAGGCAGATACAGTGGATCTCTGTGAGTGTAGGGTCACCCTAGACTACACAGAGAGTTCCAGGTCTGTCAGGCAGCCATATGTCCCTTCTGCCAGAGCTAAGGGGAATACCTCCTTTGGGAAGATGGGAACCAGTCTCTGCCTAATCTCCAGAAAGCTCCCAATAGTCAGCTAAAACTTATTTCTGGGTATGTGTTCATCCTGAGTCCTAACTTTGTGTGTGTTTATGTGTTTATGTGTGTGTGTGTGTGTGTTGTGTATATGTGCACATGCACGTGTTGTTCAGAACACAATGTAAGATGTATCTAGCATGGAAAATGCTAACTATGGAGTAAGAGGCTATCCTAGACTACAACAACATGAAAAGGAAAAAAAGGAAATTTAAATTATAGCTCATTTAAAATCAAATATAAGACAGCAGAGAAGACTCAGTGTTGTTCTTTTGCAGCAGCTAATGCCTATTAAACACAAACATGAGACTCAGCGCCCATGTGTAGTTTATTGAGAGAGGGGAGACAAAGGGGGGTAGCTGGTGGCCAACCAAAAGCAGGAGAGAAAGAGAGAGAGTGACCAGAGAAACAGAGAGGGGCCAGAGGGAGAGAGAGAAGCCAGATAGAGAGGCACACTTGGCATGCTTGTTTTAAAAGAGGGGCTTGAGCATGCATAACTGAGTTCTCCTGCAGCCATGTAAAGCCTGATGTAGTGATGACATGACCATGAGCATCCTGCCCATCGTTGGGCAGGCTCATCTGGCTGCTCGTTCCTAACATTCCCACCTCTTATTGTTATTAAAAAGGTGTGGGTTGGCATGGCTGGTTAGGGAATAAGGACATTGAGTTCTCAAGACTGCTTCCTGCTGACTTGGGGGCATAGATCTTCTTTGGGGCATCCAAGAAAGCTTCGGTGCTGCCACCTCCTGGTAGCTTGTGGTTTCATAGTTGTCCTGAGTGTATGGAATGCTGACATCTTTTTGAGACTTGAGAAGGTGTTAGCAGAGTAGAGGATAAGGTTAAGTTTTTGTCTCTTAGATCTGAGTACTTAGTGGAAGAAGAAAGGTGGAGGAAGGGCTCCCAAGGGGATGTCAGGACAAGGTTAGGAAGTCCCAAGGCCAGGAAAATGTTGAGTAATATTTATTAGGAATGAATCTGACCTGTAAATGGATCCAGTTCTGCTCCCTAGAACTTAAAAGATTCCTTTGAGTTTGTGAAACACAAATATTAGACACTTTAGCAGCATACTTATGTTAGAAATGAGTTGGCTGAAAGAATTTACACATACAACTGGCAGATTTTTAGCACAATGAAAAACACTTTAATTGTGAGCTTATAATTACAATTATGACCATATAGTGGCATAGTATGGTGTTTAGTACTCTGTCAAAATTGGATTAGTAGCTTATTAAAACTTTATTGATTAATGTTAAGACTATAAACAGTAGCAACCTTAAAATACCCATTTTTGAAATCAGTTTTGTAAGAATTGGAGGCTTGGCTGCTGCTTTAAGCTGACAAAGCTACCAGTCTTCAAAAGCATCAGGGTTCTTGAGAAGGATAAAATTTTACCTGAATGATTAGTGAGTAAAAGAGACTTACTAACTGGCAGCATGGACAGCCACCCTCAGACCTTCCACAGTTGTAGTAAGAGGCTTTAAGGGCATCTGTCTTCTGTTGATGGCATGAGACCTATGGATTAGGAGCTTTTGGAAGATTTACATACCGATGGTCCAAGCAACATGGAGAAAGTTGATTCCACTGTTCTTTTGTCCACGGTCCTTAGAGCCTTTTGCAGCAGTTGAGATGAAAGTCAGGATTGCTCAGTGGGTAGCGTTGCCACTTTTGTGGGTGGAGCTTCTTCAGTGTCCATCAGGATTCTTGGAGGAAATGGAAGGTGCCAGCAGCTGGCCTGTCTCTCTGTTATAAAAGCTTTTTAATGAAACATTTTAAATGCCATATTCTCTAGATGTCTGAGCATTTGAGGGTTGTCTGACTGTTTAGCATACCTTAGTATACAAAATTTGTCTTTAGTTACTTGCCTTAAGCACATAGGTGGCTAGGTAAGGCTTTATCCCTGTAATTAATTAATCTGTCTGGAAAACTGGATCCAAGCTGAGAGATTGTGGAGTGATGTTTTACTCAGAGCCCTGCAGCCTGACTGTAATGCTTGCTTTAAAAGGGGGGCTTGCACATGTGTAACTGAGTCCTCTGGCAGCCAGGTAAAGCTTTTCATTGCAATGACATGGCCATGAGCGCCCTGCCCATCGTTGGGGGCAGGGGTCAGCTGACAGCTAGTTCCTAACACTCAGTACAATGTTCTTCATGCAACTATCCTGGTTGGAACCCCAACACCCATGTGAAACAGCTCCATGTAGAAGCATTTATACTCCCAGTGCTGGAGAGGTAGACACAAGCTTCCTGGACCTCAATTGCCTATCAACTGGAGATGAATCCACAAACTCCAGCTTCAAAGAGACTTGTCTCACACACTAAAGCAAATGTCCATAAGGAAAGGCAACTGGTATCAACATTTGACCTCTACATGCAGGCACAACACATGCACACATGCACACAGACATAGAACTCCTATACACAGACACACACACATACTCACACACATGCACTCACACACATACACATACACACACACATACATACACCCACATACACACACACACACACACACACTCATACACACAGAGACTTCATAAAGTAGAGAAGACATCTCAAGCACAAGTGATTTAATTATGAAAATAAAATAAGGATATAAAAGTTAATTAGTCTCAAAAGGAACCGAGGAAGGGAAAGGAATAACTCCAAAGACACACTGGATATCAGAATGTCACCATCAAGCACACATATTTGTTTTTGGCATACTTTCATCTGGAAATCAAGAGAAAATTAAGTTATACATTTTATGCCAAAAATATAATTATGAATGTAATCAGATACTATCTCAATTAAACAGCGAAATATAGTGATATTATTTTAAGATTTGTTTATTTTTATGAAAAAGAGAATATATATATGTACATATGTATATACAAACACACACATATATGTATAATGCTTCTGAATTTCTTTAAAAATCTATGGCAATATCTAATAATTCACTATAAAGTCTTTTATATGAATGCTAATCTATACTGAAAAAAAAACTGAATGCTACCTGGAACATAAGTCTGTATGTCTCTTCCCTTAAAAGATTTCCAGATCGACACATTGGCAATATTTCTGTGTAGAATATGACAAAACGAAACATGATGCCACACAGTTTTCAGAGTGACTGGGAAAAGGGGATGATTGTAAACAAAGAATACTGCAACTTTCCTCACAGCATTACCAAAACCTATTTAACCTATATCATGGAAGATGCTATATAAACTACATCTCTATGCTGTTGAGGCAGTTTGGAAAGAAATATGTCCAAATTTCCAAATGTTGTTTATAAATATTTGTTTTCATTTAAATAGGCTTGGTTGTAAATGGTTAATAACCACAACCAATATATTTAAAGGTAAAAAAAGGGATTATAGTATAGATATGAATACTTTGTTTTGGAATGGATTTCATTTATTGATACAAATTTAAGGTCAACTTTGTTATATGTATATTTCTTCTCTCATTTAGGTATTGTGTTTATATAGCTCATTTAAAAATATAATGTATGATTAGTACAGATTATAAATAGTTCCCTATGATAGTCAAAACTTACTCTTAAGTTAGTTAGGTTTTCAAGATGTATTTGAGATGGATAGGCATTCTTCAATGCATTCAAAGACCTACAGAATATGGCATTTAAAATGGTTTGGGGTTTTTCTTAACAGTGAGAAATAACTGCTCCTGGCAACAACATCTGTGTCATAAGGAAGATGGACATCAAAGAAACTCGTTAAGGAGTTTGCTTTCAATTTGGCAAGACTAGCCATTTGGACAAGATCCTGCTCTTGTCTGTACTGTTTGACTTTATGCTGTATAAATTGGACATGAAGGACCACAGAAAAGTGACTGCTGATACAAGATGGACATTGCTGTAGGGTTCCTGCTTCATGGAAGAAGAGTCTGCTTGACATTCAAGAGGACACAGAAAAAAAGTGACTGGCAAACTGCCAATACAGGTAGACACTTTAAAGTTTCATGCTTTACTGAGGAGTCTGATACACTATGGCCTATAGGCTGAAGATGTAGCATTACAGAAAAACATTCCATTCGGGTGACTGACCAGGCAAGATGTCTCTGTCATTTCTAGAGTTTATATACTTTCCTTCTGTGGTCTTTGATAGAGTTGAAGACAGATAGTTATGGTTATAGTTTTCCTTAGTTAAGATTAAACATAAATTACATACAGGACTTTAGACTAACAAAGATAGGGTAGACAATGGAATATTTTCTTTAAATCTTGCTAGAAGTTAATGGACTGAACATTGTTAATTATGGTTCTTATTTGATAACTGTTTTGTTATGTAACTTACTATGTTATGTATTTACTATGTAAATATGTTTCTCTTATTGATTAATCAATAAAGCACTAATGGCCAATATGAAAGCAAGATAGGTGGGACTAGGAGACTAAGAGGAGAGAGGAAATAGGAGGGAGAGCCAAGATGGAAGACAGAGAGAGCAGAATGCCAGCCCTACTCTTCCATAAGATAAGACCAGAGTACTTAGATTAATAGAAATGGATTAATCATTAAGTCAGAGCCAGCCAAAAAGAAACATTACAAACAGGCCAATAGCTTTATATCTAATACAGTGTTTCTGGGTTATTTGGAGCTGGCAGGGCTGTGGGACTGGCAAGGTAAAAACCTACTCATAACATGTTTGTAAATAAAGAATATTGCAAGTTTTCCTGGCAGCAATACCAAAACCTATTTAACCTGTACTGTGACAGGTAATTGGATGATGTTATATAAACTACATCTCTATGCTTTTGAAGCTAGCATGGTCTACTTACTAAGTTCCAGGACAACTAATCATCCAGAGATGAATAGTGAGAACCTGTTTAAAAACAGAAAAATGAGGCATTTTCTGTCTCATTTACAATTATACACATTTATTAAAAAATGTCCTAATTGGTAGATATGTGTGATAAATTTGTCTCAAATGATACTATTCTAAAAAGAAATAATGTTAGGAACATTGCAATAAAATTACTTTGCTTTCTTCCTTTTTTATTTTATTTCTATAGTGTAACACTGGGGCTAAGACATATGACCTTTCCCACTGAGCTAACTTCTAAACACCCTTTTCATTTTGTTTCTCACAAAGTTTACAAAGTGAGTATGATAGCCCATGCCTAGAATGTCAAAATTTGGCATGTAGAGGCAGGTCAATCAAGAGTTTAAGGCCAGACTCAGCTACAATTGGGTTTGCAGCTATCCTGGTATACTTGATGCCTCTTCTCAAAAAATAAGCAAAAATTATAAATCACAAAAACCATTACACTTAATATGTAATAAAAGTATGATTTTTTAAAATTTGGCTTTAGAAATAGGTGCCACCACACCAATATCTATGAACTAATTGGGAAATGTATTGTATTTTTTCTAGTGGATATATCACCTTTTTACCTTTTTCCAAAATATCATGAATCAAAATACAATGCACATAGTTAAAAAAAAATCACAGTCTTTCATCTTAAGTGTGAGCTTTTTCTGAAATGCCACACAGCCTTTCTTATTCCCTTAGAGAAAATGATTTGGTGTTATGTAGGGAGCCGTCCCTGCATTCTCCATTACAAGATGGCGCCTGCATCCGGCTGGAGTTGAGAATAAACAAGTCAGTGTGCAGATGCAGGGTGTTTTTCCCCTCCCTTGGCCTCTGCCTCTCCCGTGGCATCATATGGGCCCATGGGCTGCAGCCAATCAGGAGGTGACACATCAGAGGCGAAGGTTGTAAACCTATATAAGGGTTGGGTTTTGGATGTTTGGGGTCTCTGCTCTGTAAGCTTATGCTCTCCCTCTCAAGATGCATTAAAGCTTTTCTGCAGAAGGATCCTGAGTGTGCAGCGTCGTTCTTGCTGGCGAGATGGTAGCACCTGACATTTGGTGCGGAAACCCGGGAACCGAGACCTCATCATCATCAGCACCATCGGAGACCCCTTGACTACAAGGAGGATTCAGAACTGCAGGTAGGTACGTTCGGAGAGGTATGTCTTTTCTGGACTTTGACTTGGGATTGTCGTCACCTTGGAAAGCCTGTAGGGCTGTCATAACAGAGGGTGGGAACACCCTTGAATAGGTCCAGGATAGCATGTCAGAAACCGAGCATAGTAAGAGGTTGGATGCACACAGGAAAAACCCGTCCCAAAAAAAAGTTAAAAAGGCCCTCCCGGTGAGTCTAATGACAAGGGAGTGTATTTGTCAGATACCAAAGCAGCTAATTTGTCTAAGCTGGGTGTGGTGGCACACGCCTTTAATTCCAGCACTTGGGAGACAGAGGCAAGCAGATCTCTTGTGATTTCAAAGTAAACCTGGTATGCAGAGTGAATTCCAGGACAGATAAGAGTTACACAGAGAAACCCTGTTTCAAAAAATGAAACAATAGAAGTAAAAAAAAAAAAAAAACAGAGTAATAATAAAGCCACATAAAGATAAAAAGCTCAGAGAGAATCTGGTTACGGTATGCTATTGTGTTGTCTCTGCATTGTTTGATTGCTGAGAAAATAACAACAACTGATAAAGGAAATGTTGCTGCATTAATTCAATTTATATATTTTAAAAAGGCTTTGACTCAAAAATTTAAGTTTAAGGATAAGTTACTTGGGAAAAGAATTTCTATTTTTGTTTCAACAGGAAATAAAAAGCTATGGATTCCTTCCAGACCAATATGGTTTGATCAAGCCAGAGCCCCTGAAACCTCAGTTCATATTGCAGAATTGGACCTTCGAGTTTGAGCAGACACTTCGGGAGTTGAGAGCCGTCATTATTCAGATCAACTCCACGTTGATCTATCCTTGACAGAGGGACTGTTGTCGTGGATTGCTTCAGCTGTTTCCTATTTCAAGGAATGGGTGGGGGGTGGGATTGTTTGGTGCAGCCGTTTGCTGCTGACTTATGTTGCTTCTCTGGCTGGTCTGTAGGCTCAGAGCCCAAACTAAAAGAGACAAGGTGGTTATCGCCCAGGCGCTTATAGCCTTAGAACAAGGGGCTTCCACTGATATTTGGTTATCTATGCTTAAGCAGTAGGCCGCTGGCTAGACAGCTCTTGCACACCTGGAGCCTAGGCTCATTGCACAGGGTAGAGTGTCAGGCTTGAGCAGCCCATGAGGGATGTTGAGCAAAACATCACACAGGGAGTTGCCTGGCATGCAGGTCTCTCTGGGAGGTATGTTGTCCTGCATAAGGGTTGCCTGCCCTAGTCTCCCTTTCCCAAAAAACAAAAAAACAAAAAACAAAAAAAAAAAAAAAAAAAAAAAAAAACGACAGAGGACATGCCGAGAGTGCTTTGGGTCAAGCTAACAGCCTAATGGCGACTCTCATACACAGTCTTAATGTTTGATTGGGAAGGTACAACCTCTGCCTCTATACCTCAATATATGGGTGACCTATTTGCTTGTAAATTTGAAGCCTATGTTTAATTAATAAAAAAGGGAGATATGTAGGGAGCCTTCCCTGCATTCTCCATTACAAGATGGCTCCTGCATCCGGCTGGAATTGAGAATAAACAAGTCAGTGTGCAGGTACAGGGTGATTTTCCCTCCCTTGGCCTCTGCCTCTCCCGTGGAGTCATATGGGCCAGTGGGTTGCAGCCAATCAGGAGGGGTCATGTCAGAGGCGAAGGTTGTAAACCTATATAAGGGTTGGGTTTTGGATGTTTGGGGTCTCTGCTCTGTAAGCTTATGCTCTCCCTCTCAAGATGCATTAAAGCTTTACTGCAGTAGGATCCTGAGTGTGCTGCATCATTCTTGCTGGCGAGACAGTAGCGCGGGACAGTGTTAAGGTTAAAGACCTGGAGTAGACAGTAAAAGAAATTTCTGAACTTCTTCAACTTCATATTATGAGTTATTTGATTACAAAACATAACTGAGAACACAAGTGCTCCATAACATGACAGTAAATCCCCAAGTGTTTAATGTGCGTCCTGGGAGCTCTCCCAATTCATGTGTCAGGAACATGAAGTAAATGTGTATACCCTGCCTCCACTCCATGGGACCAAATTCATAAAGCAACTTCTAATTGTCATTGGAGAACATGTAGAAATTCCATAAACTTAGTATTATGGAAGAGCTTCCAACTCAGCAAAATACATCAAGTGGATATGATCTCCCAAACCCTGAGCAGAGAGGAGTTATGGCTTATTTCTGGGCCCAATTCCTTCATAGCAATGGAGTTTCCATTATAGAAAGGGGAGTACAGAGTACAGAGGGTAGGGAGGTAACCCCTGGCTCTGTGTCAGTCAATGAATACACTCAAAAACAGTGGGGGGGGTGAGATAAACAAACGGAAACACAGATCACTCAGTCTAAATGTTAGAATAGAGATTTCTTCTGATGTAGTTGTATTGATTTTTTTTAAATGTGCTTACAATGTTTTCTACTATAACTAATACAAAAGGAATATCCATATATATATATATATATATATATATATATATTTCACAGGAAGTTACACCATAGCAAGAATATTCATATTATAGACTATGATAAAACAGACATTTAGGAAGCAAAAAATGATTATGTAAAACGTGTAATCCCAAGATAGACACACTGAGTTCTGTGTAAAACCCAAAACCAAATGCTTGTTATCTGCAGTGAACTCAGAAATAGTTTATTCTGTTTGACCTGAGTGACAACACCCTGATTACTTTTTTCTAACGAAAATGTTATGTACATCAGGTGGTACATCTGATAACAGCAGGCGGTGTATCAACTCCACATGTAATATCCTCAATGAATTTATCAAGTTTCATTACAAATAAGAGCCATATATTGAGAAATTATAAATTTTGGTTAAAAGTAAAACACAACATGTAAAACTACTGCTTCTTTTCCATAAAATTCTTACTTAACCTTCTAAAGTTGCAGCATACAAGATGAAGTCAGGCACAATTCCATTCTTAAATAACACAGAGCCACAAGGCTACTAACAATATACAATAAAACACCAAACATGCAAGTCCTTTAAGAACTGCAAACTCGCTTAGAAAAGGAACTGCAGATATTCCCCTAAGAGAGTGTTGGGTATTATATAAAGCATGGGCTATAAAGTAACAAATAAAGTCACACAAAGACCAGCTTCTTCAGGTCAAACACAACACGGGGGTTGGAGGGAGACACTGTTCACAGGAAAAGGGTTATTCCAAGGTGGTGCAGGTGAAGTCACAGTTCTCAGAAGGACAATTTTGCCACAGACAGGTGTTTGGAATATAAAGAAATAATACAGTAACCTAACAAATCTCTCTCCATAGAAACTAAACAAATCTCTGCCAACAGATAAAGCAGGGCACCTCCTGGCACATGTAAGAACACAGATGATTCCAGAGATAGCCCTTTCTTCAAACAAACAAAAAGTGTCTTCAAGTCTCAGCTAACAAAGTAGGTTGATAGGGAGTCAATACATAGAGCAAGGGGCGAGGAAGCAGGAGTCACCCAGTGGTGGTCTCTACAAAGACAGAACCCTTTGACCTTCCCTTTTGCTGAAGTAGTCCTTCCCTCCAAAGGCATCTCAAAAGATAACCTGTTGTTGCAGCTTCTGAGATGGGTCAGAGCCCCTATATTGAGTCCCTGGGAGTCCTCTGGCCTTTGTAGGGGGGAGGTACATGAAGACTAAAATCCTCTGGCCACTCCAGTTTTCTTGTCTCTCCTCACACTCACCCTTCACCTGGACACCTTTTTCCTTTGGCCATTTTAAATGTTCGCAGGGATGTGCAAAGAGCATGAAGAAACTCACAGTCACAGAGACACATGCCCCTGTACTCTGACAGCAAAAAAAAAAGGGGGGGGCCTAAACTCTCCACTCATTTGCAAAGAACAGAAGAAAGGAGTTGTCGCAAGAACTCCCCCAGGAGATCTGTCACACCTTTTCAGGAAGTTTGCAGGTAATGTATATATTAACCCAAGTATGTTAACATTTGTTTTGAGCAAAGGTAAATTTTAAAAGATGAAAGAAATAGAGTAATCTTTTCAAAATTCTGCCTTAGAGGGTTGCAGGTTTTACCACCCACTGACCCCTGGAAAGAAACGGATCCCTTTGCCAGAGTGAGTAGCCAAGGTGGCTCTCTTTCCCCTGCATCTTTTGAATAGGTTGCTCCTGATTCATCTCCCCAGAGCCTGATTTTTGGGAAGGTGACAGGGTGAAGGGGAGGCATGGAGGGTGGAGGAAGGGAGCAGAGACCTCACCTGAGCTCTATCTTTGCTCCAAGGGTGCCTGGGATCTGGCTGGAGCCACTCACTGGCTCTGTCTTACCTTTCCTGGGTACAAAGTCTTTATGCATCAGCCCTGAACTGCAGGTATGGCTCATTCTGCAAGGAGGCAGATGCTGCTGCTGTGGCAGCTGCTCAAAGCTCTCAGATTCCACAGCTGTCACACTACAACTGAGATGCAATGAAAGGCGCATGCTGTATATTTCTTTGTATTAGCTGAGTATGGATGCTTGCAAAGTGAAATCTAGCAAATATAAAAGGGGATTGGCTGCCAGTTATTATATTGAAAAAAAAAAAAAAGAAGAAGAAGAAGAACCTAATATAAGTAAAAAGATGTCATCATGGCAAGATGAAGGCATGACATTTAAGTAAGAGACATGATATTAAACACCTATGATGGCTTGCAATCCTGTAAAGATGAGACAAGCAAGTGAAACAGACATTTTACCATTCCCCTGCAGGAGAACATATACAAACTTACAGGTAGTATTAACCTACCTGAGAAGCCTTAGATAATATAACTTTTTGCAATTTAGGTTGGCTTTGTGATCTGTCCTCCTTAAGAGTTTCTCACAGTGCAGAGATAGCTTAAAAATTAAACATCTAGAGTCAAATTTCTGCCCAGGAAGTGACTCACCTGCTCTATTCAATTGAACAAAGTGCTTAAGTCTATTACTAAAAATGGAAGATGATGAAACAAATCATTTTAGGCAGGTTGTAAAAATTAAAGGTAATCCTTTCTGATGTGTTTAAGGTATTTGGAAAGAACATGGGAATTAGCTCTTTTATTATTTTAATGCCCATGCAATTCATCTTATCCATCCAATGCTCAGAATTCTCTCAAAGGTATCTCAGTTACTACTGCCTCCAAATAAAGCTACCTCCCCCTCCCAATAGGCAAATGCCTGCTAATTTAACTTTCATTCATTCATCTATGGTACTGATTAAGGGGGGGGGCAAAAGACAAACAGTCTTCTAATCATACCAGCTTCTGTTTTCATCTCCTGACAAATGAAGACCAGAAAAGAAACCTGATATAAACTTATTGTTGGAAACCAGCAGTCTGCTGACCTAGTGTCACTAGTTTGGGCAGATGCTCATGGCCAAGTCATTGCTAAGTCAGGCTTTACCTGGCTGCTCACGCTTTAACTGTGTGTGCAGGGGACTCAGATATTCATGAGCAAGTCCCCCTTTTAAAGCAAACCCCCACCCCTGCTTTCAGTTGGCCACAATCTATCGCCCCCCTTCTGTCCCCTGTATCAATAAACTCCATGTGGGCGCTGAGTATCATGTTTGTGTTTCACAGGCAATAGCTGCAGCAAAAGAACAACACTTATTCCTTCATCACCTACCCTAGCAGACACACATGGAAGCAGTAAGTCTGAATATTCATGCTCAATACCAATTCCTCCATACATGGCATTTAGAGAGCTTTTTAAACACTCTTTTTAGAGTTGTGAGGAATAGTATATGTTCCTCAAGATATGCTCTAAAGCTATTATATCCTACACAATCACACAAGAAAGATAACATTTACATCCTAAACAGCCACACCATTTAACAAACAGAGAGGTTTATGAAAATACATAGTCATTTCTAACAATTCTGGAAGCTGGAATTCCATGGTCAAGTAGCCAGCAGTATATTTGTTTTTGATGAGGAGCTGATTAAGAGATGGGACCTCATAACTGTGTCTCACATGGTAGAAAAAGAAGACTGGATTAACACACACACACACACACAACCACCACCACCACCACCACCAACAGGCCATCAAATGTTTAAATACAGGAACACATAGAAGACCTTTTTATTGAATTAACTATAGTGATTAAAACTTCTCTGCATTTCCTTTCAATCTGGTTAAAAAGTAACAGGATTCTATTCTTTCTGTTGCTCAATTCCTTGTGTATTTTTACAATATTTTTTTTAGCTATTTATCTGTACATTGAAAACAACTACTGTCATAAGCATGTGAATGCAAGGATTTCCACAATAGATTGATTTCACTTCCTCTGGTTATATACCCAGGAGTGGGGATGTACAATCCTATCGCCGGTCTGTTTGTTCATTATTACTAATATCTGTATGATGGTTCATAGTAATGTCACCTAGGAATGGAGCCTCTGGGAATACCTCTGACAAAATTTCTTAATTAGGCTGTTTGATGGGGACAATCCCACCCCAAATGCTGAGATGGCACCATTTCAAGGACTTGGTCCTGAACTAAATTAAAAGAAGAATGTTTGTGAGCATTAGCAATGATCACTCTCTGCTTCCTGAACACCAATGCAAAGTGACTAGCTATCCTTTGGCTCCCTACACCATGCCCCATTGCCCTGGCCTGAAGCCATGATCCTCTCAAACTGTTACCCAGAATGGAAACTTCTTTCCTCAATCACTTCTTCACACTTATTTACTTACAGCAAGAAGAAAAGTTGCTGGTCTATCCTTTATCCCTCCAATCGCTGTATTATTTCACATCCTCACCAAGTATGTCGGCATGCCTTTTACTGCACACCCTAGCCTATTTCATTCTATGATTTTGAAAATATCCTCAATGAAGTGCAATTCTATCCTGGTGTATTTTCAGTGTATATGTTTCTGATATATTTTTTCACATGCTTGCTTTCCATATTTTCATCTTCCTTTGAGAAGCATCTATTCAGTTAAATACTTCTGTTTCATATTCAATGCCCTATAACAAAGAAAATGAAAAATACAGTGCTGAGAGGGGTAGAGATAATGTAATTAACAACCAAGAAGTCTGAATGAGGAAGAAAAGAATGCACATGGTAATTTTGCTCATTTGGGAGAGGGGATCTGGAATCCACAAAAAGCAACTTTTCTAAAGCAATGCCATTATTATATGTTAATATCAAAGCAAATCAGCCCCCAAAACCTCTTAGTAAATAAACTGATCTTTCTGTAATCATTAGCCTATCAACTTTTATGTTTTGTAAGGAAAACTGTATAAAATCAGAGGAAAAAAAGAGCTTTTAAACAATTTTTCTTATTTTACACAGTTCCCTGTCTCTGTCTTCATTCAATGACATCCAAAGACACCCCCAGCCACTCCCCAGGGAGGGTGAGGCCGTCCATGAGGGATCATCAAAGACTGTCAAGTCATTTATTGTAGGGTCTAGGCCATTCCCCGTGTCTCTCAGAGAGATTAATATACTCAAAAACCAAAAATAGTTGGCTTCCTTTTAATTGTAAAGTTAGCCTTTAACAGGTAATCCTTCTGTCGAGAGTGACAAGGATAGAGAGGGAGAACAAGGAAACAGAAATTGATAAAGGGGACCATTATGAAGTAACAAGAAACCTACCATTAGGGACATTGCCAGGAATCCCTAAGGATGAATCCAGTGAAAAATCTAAGCAATAGTGGAGAGGTTACCTTAATTATTCTTCTCCTGTAAGCAGGATGAAGACAACTATCTTAATTGATATGATAGGGCTTTCACTCAGTAACTGATGGAAGCAGATAGAAAGCTCCACATCGAAGCACTAGGCTGAACTCTTGGGGGGTCCAGCTGTACAGAAGGATAATAGGAGCAAAGGGGTCAGGTCCATGCTGGGGAAACTCACAGAAACAGCTGATCCAGGCTGGTAGGAGCTGACTCCAGACTGACAGCTGGGGAACCTGTATAAGACCAAACCAGGCTCGTTGAATGTGGGAACAATTAGGGATTTGGGCTGTGTATAATTGTGTGGGCAGTGAAATCAGTAATTATCCCTAGTGTGTGAACTGGCTTTTTGGAGCCTATTCTCTATACATTGCTCTGCCTAGATACAGGGGAGGGAGCCTTTTCCTGCCCCAAATGATGTGGCAGAATTTGATGATGGCCCATGGGAGGCCTCACCTTCTCTGAAGGGTGGATGCCAGTGAGAAGTTGGTGGTGGGAGTGGGAGGACAGATGGGTGGTGGAGGGGACTGGGCTTGGTATGTAAATTCGTTTGTTTTATTAAAAAAGAAAATAAATAATAATGAATTTTTAGAGAAGAAAAAGTACTTTGTTTGTACTTTTTTAGAGAAGAAAAGGTACTCAGCATTGTCTTATGAAAACTCAAAATGGATTTGGGCTCTGTGAAAAAACAGATGAAATATGATAATGGCAACAATGAAGCTCAGGTGTTAATAGCAAATCAAAATACATTTTCATTGTAAATGAAGCTTACTCTGTTAAAATGAAAGAAACACAACAGAGAACTGCAAGATGAGAAATTTTGGTTGAAAATCAAGGGTCACCCAAATGTTGAGATATGAGTCGACCACCCAACAACAGTGCATGCAATTGTACACACACCTGCTGCAAAAGCTTCATCACCTGCAGCATCGACTGGGCCTAGGAGAGTAAAACACAACTATAGTTATGTCTCGTGCTCCCTGACATGTGATAATGCATACCTGCACACATTAAAAAGCTGATGTCACAGTTCCTTGTCTCACTAGTATACCCTATGCTAGCCGTGAACATTGTGATGCTCCTGCCTCAGCGTTCTAAGTGTTGAGATAGCAGATGTGTACATCTCGGCCAAGCTTACCATCAGATGTCAATACAAACAATAAAATCATTCTAATAGCAAAACTTCCAATCACTTTGTCTAATTAAAAGCCTACTGCTGTGCTTTACTGACTTTCAGCAGTAATTTTTCTTGTTCACTGTATATAAACATGAAATTTTCCTAAATTATCTTGTATTTTGCTATATTAACATATACAATATGTAATTTAGTTTATTATACACATGAACGTAGGCTCTTGGGAGCCTAATATACATCAAATGCTTGTGAACTGTGACACATTTAAATATACTAGAGGTTGATATTATAAGAAATTCTAGAATGCCAGCACCCTCAACAGCATGAGACAATAAACAGTTTTAGAGGTTAAAGTCAGCAATGACATTTAATTACGGCCTTATTCTATGTAAACTACAGCTCTAGCCTTGGTTTTCTCATTTTGAAGAAACTCTCTCAGACCCACCATCTGCTTTTGAATATACATTTGAACATATATCTTTAAATGTTACTTCTAATTATATAAATTCTAACTATAATTTGCATGTTTGTTTTTCTATGCATTCTTAAATTTTTTAATTGTTTTAGGGAAACTCAGGACAAATCATAACTATTTTTCAAAAATAAATTAGACTGGGATTTACAAAACTGGCTGTGTTTCAGTCTCCATTTAAGACTAAAACATCTATTGGCTGACAAACTCTCCTATTTGTTGATGACATGATAGTATACATAAGTGACCCCAAAAATTCTAACACAGAACTCCTAAAACTGATAAACACCTTCAGAAATGGAGCAGGATACAAGATTACCGGAAAAAGAATGCAAAACAAACAAAAAAGTAGTAGCCATTCTATATAGAGATGAAACAGGCTGTGAATGAAATTAGAAAACATCACCTTTCACAATAGCCACAAATAAAACATTTTGGGGTAACTCTGACCAAACAAGTCAAAACATGTATAGCAAGAAGTTCAAGTCTTTAAAAACGAAATTAAAGAAGATATCAGAAAATTGAAAGATCATGCTCTTGGATAGGGAGGATGAACACAGTAAAATCAGCAATCATACCAAAAATAAACTACAGATACATTGCAACCCCATCATAATCCCAGCACAGATCTTCACAGACGTTAGAGAAAATACTATACTTCATAAGGAAAAAAAAAATCCAGGATAGCTAAAAACAATCCTGTACAGTAAAGGATCATCTGGGGGCATCACCATCCCTGACTCTAGCTGCAATACAGAGCTTCAGTAATGAAAACAGCTTGTTATTGGAATAAAACAGACAGGTGGACCAATGGAAACAACTCCAAGAGCCTGATATTAACCCAAACGCCTATGGTAAATGGCTAATTTTTTGATAAAGAAGCTAAAATTATAAAATGGAAGAAAACATATGCTGGTATAACTTGCTCTCAACATGTAGAAGAATGCAAATGGAGCCATATATATCGCCATGCACAAAACTCAAGTCAAAATTGATCAAAGACCTTAATATAAATCCATACATACTGAATTTCATAGAAGAGAAAGTGTGAAATACATTTGGAAGCATAGGCACAGAAGACCACTTCTTAAGTAGAACAACAGTAGCACAGACTGTGAGGGCAACAATTAACAAATGGGACCTCCTGAAACTAAGAAGCTTCTGTAAAGCAAACATGGTCAACAAGACAAAATGGCTTACTACAGAATGGGAAAAGATCTTTATCAACTCCACATCAGACAGAGGGCTGCTATCCAAAACATACAAAGTACTTAAGAAATTAGAAATCTAACTACCAAATAATCCAATTAAAGTGTGGTACTGATCTAAACTGAGAATTCTCAATAGAAGAATCTCAAATGGCAGACAGACACTTAAGAAAAGACTAACATTCTTAGTCATCAGGGAAATGCAAATCAAAACCACTCTGAGATTCCATCTTACTCCTATCAGAATGGCCAACTTCAAAAGCACCAAGGACTGCTGCAGCTTTTCTAGCAGTTCAGTTTTAAGTTGTAGCTCCTGAATTTCCTATCCAAGGGTACACTTCTCCTTTTCTTCCAGGTTGAGGATATCAATTTTTTAAAGCTCATTAATGTAAAGAGTCATTTATTCTGATTTGAAATCAATACCTGACTCCTATAAATCTCTTAGTTCAGAAATGTCTAAAGTTAGTTGATACTCCTTACTTACCAAGTTGTCGCATTTGCACAGTATTCATTCCATCTTCTTACTCATTTCATTTTCTAATTCCTCTATCTGATTCTTGTGGTGAATGGCCAAATTCTCTTTAAGTTTTTCAATAATTATTCAATGTTCAACTTCTAGATCTTTTTTTAACTGGGAAAGTTCTTCATTTTGACTAGAGAGTAGTTGAATTTGCAACTGTTCCAGATTGATTTCTTGGGATTTTGACATTGTGTTTCATATCTCATTCTTTTCTTTTTCTAGCATTTCAAGTTTCGTTTGGTAATTTCTAATTTCTGATTCATGTTTAAACTCAAGCTCCTTCTGGTTTTTACACAGAGCAGCAATCTCAGCTTTGAATTCTCCAACTGTCTGGTGGCATTTATGTGCATCATTTAGTTTTCTTTCCTGCTAACAATTTTTTTCTCGATCTCTATCAATCTGCTCTCTTAAAATGTTGACTTCTTCTAAAAGGTCATTAAACTGACATTGAAGTGCACGCTTTTCTCCCTGAACTATGCAGAGCTCGTTGCTGAGGTTCTCCTTTTGAGAAAGAGTATCTTGCAATTTTAAATTCTGTCCATTCAACATCCCATTCCATAACTCACGTTCCTTGTTATACTCTTTATACATGTTGCACATATCGACTGTAGTATGAGCATATTATATTAAAATAGCCTCCCTTTCCCTTTATGGTGAGATTTAAGATCCTCTATCTGAGATTTGTGTTGTATTATTAATCCTTCTTTCATATGCATTATTTCTCTTCCATACATTTCCTCAAGCTCCACTTGGAGGTTGTCTAATATCCTCTCTGTTTCTCTCTGAGTGTTCTGCTGTGTGCCAGTCTATACAGTGAACTTGATAACATCTCTTCCAATGGTCTTCAACTGTATCCTTGAAGTGTTTCATTTCTAGAACTTACTCTTTCTTTTTATTTCGAACTGGGTAGTTCTATGTTTAAATTTTGGGTCTCTTGGTCCTTTTTTGTAAGCTGTTCTTTGAAGTCTTCTACTAATTTTTTCAGCAGTTTCTAACTGCCTCTGCACAGTATCATTCTTCTTCTCTTTTTCAGCCTTCTTTTCCTGTAACACCTCAATTAATGCCTGCATTTCTTGTACTTTATTGAGCTGCTGTAGCCCCACCTCAATTGTCCTAATGAAAGTACTTGTGTACCTAGACCCTTAGGAGCAAGCAAGACTTGTGCAGAAATTAAAGCCTTTTTAGGAAGATTACTGAATGACATTTGATGGGATTAAAAATTTACTTAAGGTAGGTGAGGATAATCTGGGAGAATAGGGAAGAATATGATCATAATACATTGTAAGAAAAGTTTTCAAATAATAAAATAGTAACACATTTTGAAAGTAAAAATATCCATCCTGGTTTGCTTAGCATGTATGAGATCCTGGGTTCTACTCACAGCACTGCCAGAGAAGAATGAAAACAAGAATGAAGAAAAGAAAGATTGCTCGGCTGATGAGAGTGCCATGATGACCTGAGTTCACTCTCCAGACAGATAAACAATTACAATAATTAATGATCCCACTAAATCTTTGCTACGCTGTTATTTCACTTTTAAAGTAACTGATTAATATTTCCTTATATGTAATCTTTTGATAGCTAATTACAATATTAATCACTCTCAGACTACTCCCAGAAACAGATTGAAACTAAATTCAGATTACTCCCACGAACCTAGAGATCTGAATGTTTTCCTATGATAAGAGAAATTTCCTCGAGTCTGTATTCATTTCACTGCTGGACACTTAAAAATCATCTACAGGAGCACATGGGGCGGGAACTACAATTTCGGCTCAAGCAGAAACTTGAAATCAGGAAAGAAACTTTTCCTTAGTTTCCATTTGTGGTCAATTACAGCTACTGGTTTGTAAAAGCTCAGCCCAGAGGAACACACCAAGCACAATCACATCAAAGCGCCAGATGGAGCAGAAGCCTAGGCACACTTTTGAATATGTTATTTAGTTTTTTTTCTGTGGGCAAAGGCTTCAGACCCAAATACTAAGCATGAAACAAAATATAGAGAACTGGCCATAGGCAAGTGAATGATATAACAAACGTCCTTGGGGAGAATAATTCAAAGGAATTCTGAATGAATGTATAACAGACTCAAAAATACCAAAGCTCAGATAGAAGGAAGCCCTATGAAGGAAATGCTGAGTGTACCCTCTAAGAACAGTTGCTGCTGCTATGCCTGGACTGGCTGATCCATAAATTATCTTTCAAATGATAGTTCAGAGAGAGCAGGTCTATTGAGGGAAATAGGACTGAGGGCACAATGCAAGGAGAAGTGGGAAAGGAACATACTGCTGCATCCTGGGGACTTTTCAGACTCTACTTATCATCTCTTTCAAAGTCTTGGTTTTATTTCTGCCCCTACATTCTATAGGACACCTGAGTGCTTATATTGAACTCTCTGGCTTAAGATATTTCAAGTTGTTTTCTAAGACTTGCTATCAAACTCTGATCAATGTGATTAGATACTTCTGTTAGTCAGGATTCCTGTTGCTGAATGAGAAAACACCATATCCAAAAGCAAGTTGTGGAGGAGAGGGTTTATTTGCCTTATGCTTCCATTTCATAGTTTATCATCAAAGGAAGTCAAGCCAGGAACTCAAACAGGGGAAGAACCTTAAGGCAGGAGCTGATATAGAGGGCATGGAGGATTATACATGGTGGCTTGCCCCTCATGGCTTGCTTAGCCTGCCTTCTTAGAGAAGACAGGATCCCTCTCCAGAATGGCACCACCCCTAATGGGCTGAGCCCTCTGCCACCAATTACTAATTAAGAAAATGCCTCACAGGCCTATCTTATGCAGCCTTTTTCTCCATTGATCTTCAGTTCTTTCAGATAAGTCTAGCTTGGCATTTAAGTAGCCAGGAAGGATTCCCAAGGTAAACTTATAGTACTTGGATTCAGTTACCATCAGAACCTAACTGACACAAGACCAAAAAGGCACAATGCAAGTATAGAGCAGTGTCTGCAAAAATCCATTCAGTTCATCTTGGTAAGATTTTGTAGAATTTCAAAACTGAAATACAGAGTTTAACTAATAGCAGGAAATCAGTCATCAGATACTTATGATTTATAATTCCTGAGTATGCTGTGGTGTCATCATATGTCTTTAATCCCAGGACTCAGGAGTCACAGGCAGGTGGATGTCTGTGAGGAAGCCAGCCTGGTCTACATAGTTTGCTTCCAGAAAAGGCTCAGGAGCTACACAGAGAAACTCTGTCTCAAACAAATATTTTTTTTTAGTAATATCAACAAGCATTTATCAGTGTTTTCTGTATGCAAAAGCAGTATAGTATAGTACTTCTTTTTCTACACTAAAAGCTGTAAATGACTTTATAGTAGGTGTTGATTTGTCCTGGAACCAAACATGCACACATTTTCATTCTTTGTATATCAGTGCTAGGGATACAAGCTCATGCTTGCAGGGCAAGCACTTTATTCATCAAAAGACATATAATGAGTTCAAGTGTTAATCATTCCTCAAATACCTGAGTGCTTACAATGCACCTTGTTCTCTTCCAATTACCAATAACTTCCCTCATACTGCTTCTCCATATAAAGGGTAATGGGACCGACTAGGGATTATGATGCCTTTCAGTATATGTATGTGATATCAGAGTTCTATGTCAGGTGTTTTTTTCATCAATCCCCATCTTAATATTTTGAGAAAGGAAATAGAAAGTGGAACCTAGAACCCACTGGCTCAGCAAGACTGGCTGAGACAAAGCTTCAGGGAACCTCCCAATGTTGACCTCCCCAGTGTTGATTACAGAAACTAACAATCACACCAGGATTTACCTTGGGGGCAGAGGAACCAAATTCAGGACCTCATGCTTGAACAGCAAGCACTTTAGAGCTACATCATCTCCCGAGCCCCTTAAAAGGCTTTTTTTTTTTTATTACATCTTTGGCTTTCCTCTCCTCTATATCTGTCTGCTATTCTCTGAGATGAAAGAAAGATCATTTCATAGCCCAGCCAACAGGCACAGAGAAGGAGCAGCCAGAGGAAGGTTCTCTTTACACTGATCATCATTGTGTTTTGAGGTCACAATTGACTTCTCTGCTTCCAGAGAGCTTGGGAAAGGCTGAAACTCAATTGTGTAATCACAGAAATGTTTGCATCAACATAAAGAGCTTCCATAAATGCTTTAGTGCCACACTTTGCAATGGTTGCCAAACTCTTTAGGATGTTTACCTTGGTCACAGACATGCCCATCTATCTCCTCCAAGTTCAGAGGACTGATGGCTGGGAATGAGTCAGTACTTTACTATAGTTCAAACTGGAAAAACCTGCCAGTATCTATTGATAGCAACCCTGACAAAGGCATCAGAATCCTTAGAGCTCAATTAGTGAAGGAAAGCTCCCAGTTGAGATAAGACAGTAATAATGATCAAACATGTAAAATGGGAAATTACTCAAAGGTCTGCACTCATGCATTGCAGCATTCACTAGCTCAGGCAAACTGAAAGGGCTGCAATAACTAAAAAGGAGTACCCTTGCTTTATTAACCAAGGCAACATCCTTAACCTTTCTCACTGACTCTGATTAAAGCACACTTCATCAGATATGAGTACACCTCCACCTGTGGTTTTTAAGCTTCTTCTTACCTGAGATATGAACCCTGATATATTCCATTTCAGTCCAATGTGTCTTTGCCACTGAGATGTATTTCTCACAGACAACAAATAGTTTTCTTATGTTTATTATATTCAGCCAGCAAATTTTGTCTTTCAATTGGAAAGTAGAGATTTTTTCAATAGTTCCATTGTAATCAATACTTTCCTGATTCCTCTAACTCTGTTGATTGCTTTTTTGTTTCAAACTTTCTCGGTTTGGTTTGGTGATTTGCATCCCATCCCCAAATTCCATGTTAGAGGTTTGTTGATTTGCCAAGTAAGACAGATGTCTACTTCCTGTATCATCCTCAGGATGGGAGCTGGTCTGACCAGAAACTAGGTCTCTCATTGCCCTGAACTCTCTAAGTAAGTGAGACTAGGTGACCACTGATCCCCAGGAATCTTTCTGCATCCCTAGTCATGGGTTTATGAGTGTAGGCCACCATTCTCAACCTTCAGTAGGATTTCTAGGACCTGAACTCAGGTACCCGGCCAGTGATGTCCTTTTCTAATCTGTGACATAATCTCTCTATAAGACAATTAAGCACACATGTATATTAAAATCAGACAACAACAACAAAAAGACTAGCTGAGTTGTGATGCAGGGCAAGTGGCATGTGGATCTCCGTGAGTTCAAGAGGCAAGTGGATCTCTGTGAGTTCAAGGCCAGCATAGTATACAGAGCAAGGTCCAGCTAAGATAGGACCTCACAGAGAAATCCTGTCTCAAAACAACAAACCCCTGCTACATGCTGCACGTTCACATAGAAATCGTACAGTCATAATATGAGACAACCCAGGTTAATTTCATCCAATTCTGTTAGATTAAACCAATACCACAGTTGTATTTGGTGTTATAGTTTTAAGAAGAAAAGTCACTGTTTCTTGCTAGAGATTCTTCCTGTAGTCTATTCCTTTCTGTAACACACTTGGATTTACTTCCCACAGTTTAACACTATCTGATCATTTACTGGGAACAATTTCTCCCATGTGTTTAAGTTTACTGATTACATTCCTTAGCAATGTGTGACCAGTTTCCCACAATCAGTTTATTTCTTTTTCCATTGTAATTGTAGAGATCTGCCTTGCTGCAATTATCCTTATGACAGGCATTTGGTCAGTATGTAGAGGCCAGGCAAAAGCACTCCATCTAAGATATTCCCAAATATTCAAGGGCACAGAGTTACTACACACTCAAAGCTGTTGATTCATAGATGCCTAGATGCATAGAAAAAAATAAATATGTCCTGCATTTACCTCACTGGCAGGTAGAGAAGCAATAACATAAACTAACCCCACACTAAAAGATTCTCAAACTGTTTGTTCTATTAACTCAAGATTTTAGTTCAGAGATTTATTTACTACTACCTCCTGTTTCCCCTGGGAAAATAAGTACATCCTTGGGGAAAAGTAAACTTTGCTGAAGGCCTTTGCTGCCACAGAGTACTGGAAGGTGCCAGGGTTCGTTTTTGTGCTAAGTAAACTTACACCCTATCCTTGACTTAAAATCCTAAGGGAATGTTGCTATTAGGGTTCAGTTTATTGCTCTCTGTGTAAATCTTAACTGGTGCTGACCCTGAGAAAATTTAGCGTCATGTTATATTGAAAAAAGAATTACTATTACAAATACATGTATACCTGTACTCCAAAAACTAGGGACAGAAGGTGGAGGAGGTGTAGAAGAAGAGGAGGAGGAGGAGAAGCAGGAGGAAAAAGAAGAAGAAATGCTCCTTAAAAAAATGTCCCTACAACCAAGATCACTTGTGGCACACTCAAGCCACTGGGGAGACAGCTGTCACAGGACACACGCACACACACACACACACACACGCACACACACACACACACACCCCTAAATTCAGCAGGCTTGTTATCATAGGCTGGGTGTCCTTGAGAATAATTAAATCACTAAACATTCACTCAGAAAGCTCAAAGCGCGAACCACTAACAAAACTCCATTTAGAAAGTTTAAGGGCTTGGGCTGTAGAGCAATTCCATAGCTATTTATGCTTGAGCTAAGAGAGGATTTTGTATGGCACCAGGCAGGAAGTAGCCTTGCAGTGCAGGCATCAGTTCTCCTGCTGCAGCCAGAGGGGGCAGCTCTTCCCACCCCAGCCCCAGCCCCCTGCACCGTGGCCCCGCCTCTCCCCACCCCCACCCTGCCCCCAGATAACCGCCTCCCATCATGGCCAGACCACTGTGCTCCTACCTTTGCCCTGCCATACTCAATCTTCCTTAGTCTCTTCTTGTCCTCCATCGCATCTGTGGGCCAGCAGGGGACAGGATGAAGAGCAAGGATCTATTATTAGGACAAAAGTGGACAGAGCTCCAGGACAGCCCGGACAAGCTAGGTTCTTGCCAACTGCTCCAGCCTTCCTCAAAGGTGCAGCCATCTTCCTCCTCACAGAAACACAAGGGGAGGGCAAACAGGCCAGCATCTGTGAGCCTGGCTTGGCAGGTGCTCCACAGGCCCTGGAGTGGGAGCTTCTACCATACCACAGTGAGTTTCCAAATTTAAAAGCTGCAGCTGCCTCCAGACTACAAGCCATAGTGGGGAGTGAGGTGGCGAGGGTGGGGCTGCCAGGCTATGGTCTATCAACCAAGGCTGAGGCAGAACCCTGAGGACACCCTACTCCTTCCTTACCCACCCCAAGTCCCTCCTCTTAGTCCTAGCAGCTTCCTACCCAGCCAGGTTCTCCCATAAGGAGAATAAATCCTGCTGCCCCAGGCTTCTCCCAGCTCTTTGTTCCCTGAATCTGTGCACCAGGGTTTCTTCTTGGGAACCTTGCTCCTGAAGGAGCTCAAATTAGGAATATAAATTCGGAACATACCCCCTCTACACTCACTTCCCAGCCTTAAATGCCTTAGAACAGTTAGGTTTCTTCTGTGGCTTTATCTGCAGTTTTACCACAATCTGTTTCATATTTATGACTGTTCCTGGCTTATGGAAACATCCAGACCTTAGTCAGTTCTATTTCTTTACTGAAATGACTAGTGTGAAATTTTGTGCCCAATGAACTTGTTAGACCAAGTTGATCCCTGCTTGTAAATTAATATTACTGTCTTTCTCCCCCATCTGCTCTAGCAAGCCATTCCTTTTTCCTCCCTACAAATCATTCTTGGAGTGTTGCTCAGATTGAACACTTCTTTGTATTAACATATGAACTGAAAAAATTAACAGGTAAAAACTAAAGTAAATTTAATCATAAAAGTGGTATTTAGTGGACAGACATATGAAAAGGGGGAAACTAAAAACCTTACATCTGTCAGACACCAAAAATGTCTGACACCTGTCATTTAAAGATGCCTATATTTCAACCATAATTGTGCCAACATAAATCAAGTCTATATTGCCCTGTAATCACATCAGGGATTGAGAATGTGAGGTTAGACAATCTTGATATCAAGAAAAGGCATTTAAAGAGTGGGAGTGGGCACAGGAGTGATTTTCTCATTCACCCTATAAACATCTAACTCTAGAATGAAGTGTATAAACTGCCTGGATTGAGGGGCTAACTGTTGATTCTCATCATCTAGGATGCAGAAGTCCAGGATATCTATAGATTTCCTGTTTGCTAGTGGACACAACTTCCTCTGTGGCTTAGCTAATCACCTCTTGCAATTTATAACTAAAGATTTTCATGATCATGTGCTAAAGTTGAAAGATTATTTCTGCATGCATTTTTTATTAGTAATCATCTATCATATACCTGTCTGTTTCGCATATAAAGATACACACACCACACATTGTTGGCTGTGTGATGACATCTATTAATTAGAAGGGCAGGTCTGTGGAATTAGTACTGTTCTGATGACAACTGCTCAATTGCAACAAATGCTTTATTTATTCCTATAGGCAATTTTTCATTCAGGTCCTCTGCTGAGAAGATAGTATTTCAGCAAAGACTTGAAAAAGATGAGGTGATGAGCTGTGAGTGTGAATGAGGTCAGCAACAGATGCAAAGTACAGTGTGAGGTGTGTCCTTAAGGGAGGGCCCCACACAAAGGTGGCTAATTAAGAATGGGATGGATGAGAGGGAGATTAGACACAAAATCACAGAGGTGACAGGAGGCCAGACTGATTTCTGAAGGCCATGGTAAGAACTATGCCCATTTCTCTGAATGAGCCCAGAAGCCACTGACAAATTCTCATGGTTTATGCTATTACAATGTAGAGAAGCTACAGTGAAGGGCCGGTTTGCCTGTCAATTTGTTTAGAATCTCTTTTATATTGGGTCACCTGATTACCTGGACCTGGTATGTCTACCTAGAAATTAGTCACTTGTACAGAACCTTCTAGTGACCTAACTACTCATTCTCTTCCAGGGCTAAAGGAACAAAGACTAATTAAGACAGCCTACCTTTATATAATAATCATTCCAGTGTTCCTCAAAAGGCTAGCCATCACCAGAAGCTTCAAAGTACTCTGCATCCAGCACAGCTCAACTATGCCCCTGGGTCTGGGTATTTATCCCTCACACTGAGGTCTCTGCTTTAAGTCATGTTGCTAGCAGCACTTCCCGCCCATGGATGCCTCTTGAGCTTGGGGTCCCAGGCTTGTTGCTATGCCTGTTCAATGTTAATATGCCTGGGAGGCAAACTCTGGTCCTCACACTTGAGTGGCAGTCAAATTCCCCACTGACCCACCACTCCAGCACCTACAGTGGACTTTCAAAGGATTAAATATATATTTACAAAATTCTTCAATAAAATAAGACAGCTTTGTTTTAAGTTTTAAAATAAAAGTGCTTTAAAAATAAAGTCATAATGTAGACCTATTATCAGTCAAAGTGGCATAGAATCTAAATGAAATCAGAGAAATTAAAGTGGTGCAACTATTACAAAAGGATGAAATCATAGGTCAATAGTCCAAGACACTGCAGTAAATTACTAACTGAATATATGAACAGAAAATCAGGTCTTCGAGGATGTTTACACCACTAAGTAGTCACAGCATATACACTCTGCTCCCACATAGTTGTGACAAAGGCCCATGTAGACTTTATGTTCAGAATCAAATACATTTATTCTAAATAGAAATATTTTGTGTCTCTGGTGCTGTGAAAAGTGATGCATGGTGTTGGTGGTTTTCAGAGAAATCAATCCTGCTGGTGTAGAAGTGTTCAGACTAATGTAAAGATTACATACTCAATAAAGGTGCACCCCTCTTAGTTAGACCAGCATAAAATTCAAACTATTTTACTTCTGATTTGAAAAAGAATATACGAATCCAATCACTTCTTCTCTTTCTTGGAAATCAGCATGTCTTATGAATTATTAGAATTCCAGTCATTAGACTTTAGGACGATGCTGGTTTCCTATGAGACCTGCCTGTGATATTCTCTTCCTCCTTGGAAGTACCTTGACTAATGTATAGCTATAAAGTTAACATCTTGGGATAGCTTACATCACACCACAAACTTCCACAAATCTTCCATTGCCAAATGTAATTAAGGTGTGTTTTCTTTTGTTTTTTACGAAATCTAATGAATACCTCTAACACACACCGATATGGCATTTTATAAAACAGGCAAAATAATATAAATTATACCTATATAGCTTCAGCTACTATTTAACCATTGTAAATGTCTCTAAATATTTTGTTTTAAAAGCCAAAATTAAGAAAATGAAAAATGATCTTCTTTTGAAAAGTAACACATAAGCTGGTGGTGGTGGTAAAGCCTCTATACCAACACTTGTCATGCTGAGGCAGACAGACTCTGGGGCCAAGCTGGTCTACAGAGAGAGTTCCAGGATAACCTCCAAAGCTACACATAGAAACCCTGTCTCAGAAAACCAGAACAAAGAGGAAACAAATGAATCCAACTTTATACTAATAAAATGTCATAAAGACACTGGGGAAAAGTCAAGATGAAATGGTAGAACTTCTAAAAAAATTTATAGAACCCAAAAAACAATAGATAGGCTTAACATCAGTTACAAAATGATGGGGAATTTTAATAGTCTGTTGCATCTGAGTTCCTGACTGACACCTATGTTCAGGATGCCTAGTTTGGTCATGCATGTCCCTCAGGCGTGTGGCCTGAGTTTTCCCACTTGATGAGGTCAAGGCAATCTTAGATCATCAATACAAAGGTCATTAATGTTTAGTTAAGATGTGCTATTCTTGGCATGAGGCTGGGCAAAGACAATGGCCATGAATGTTTATTAAGTTGAGCATATTGCTTGGGCCAAAATGGTGAATGCTTTTTAATCCTAGCAATCAGGATCATGCATATAGAGCACATTTTTGGGAAGAGGATCATTGCAAAATAGTATATTTCATAAATCTAAAAGTTAATCTTTGATAATGCTCCATTGCTCTTGACCCATGTGCTTTTATTAGTTAAACTTCAGAGCATTATCTAATACACTTAACATAAGATACAAAGCTTGTAGATTAACAATTAAAAGGGTCATTGGCTCTGCATTTCAGCTTCTGTATGGAGAGAGGAGGCATCACTAAACTGGTATCTTTCCACTGCCTTCATGTCCTGGACTGCCCTGTACCTAATGCAGCAACATATTCCATTTCTGGACAGCATTCATTATCAAGTCTTTTAATATCATGTCAGTAGTTGGCCCTAATCATAGTCTCAACTCTTCTCCATCTCTGTTAGTATTTTAGATTTTCTACAGCTAACATAACCTGGGTATAGAGAAACAAGATTGTCACCTTGCAGTAATGGAGGCCAGTTATCTGAAATCAAATTGTTGGAAGATCCATACTCTTCTGAAGGTTTGAAGCTTCTTTGACCCTTCCTTGTTGAAGTTACTGGCAATGCTTGGCTTAAGGCAGCATCTCACTCCAGCCACTGCTCTGTGCTTCCTTGTTATGTGTATATAAATATTTTTAAGTCATCAGAACTTTTTAAGTCTTTTGTTAATTCAGTTAGACTACTTCTTTGGGACTATTAACAGATGATTAACTTTTTATTTAAGCAAGACTTCTCTTGAATATTGACCAATGTAACTTTCTCCCTTAAATGTGGCTCCCACAAATAACTGTTTAATGGACTTTGCAAGCATGGTGATAAGCCATCTTCAATTTTGTGTTTCCTTTGGGGAAAAGACAAAACAAAACCAACAACAACAACAAAAAAAAAAAAGCTACAAAAATATCCTCCTACCTTCCTTTTCTTTTTTTTTTCTTTTTTTTTTTTTTCCATGAATGTAATTTTCATGGCCTGGTATTCAATCTGTAGATCACGTTGGCTTCTAATTTATGGAGACAGGCCTGTCTCTGCTTTTTGACTGCTGGAATTAAAAGCATGCACCACAAATCTAGGCCCAGCCAAGATGCTCAACTTAATGCAACATTCTTGGCCATTTGCCCAGCTTCATGACGGTAATGTGATTTCTTTTCTGAACCTTGCTGACTTTAGTATTGATGATCTAGGATTGTCTTGAATTATTTTGATGAGAGAAAGGGATGAACTTGGTGATTTGCAGAGTCTACTCACACCCACATTTTAGTGTCTTGTTATTGCAGCATTTTCTTGGCTCGTGCTGGTGAACTTTGCTTAGAACTAGAGAGCAATCAGATTATTTCTGGGCCTGGGGACTATCCCTTTGATCTCTTTCTTCATCCTTGTCTAATAGTACACTTCCCTTGTTCCTGGACCTTTAGTCATGTGATCAAATTTCAAATCAATTTCAATTCTTCAGTGTAGACCGTGGTTAAGGTTGCTCTAGACTTACTTCCCTGTGCATTTTATAATTTCTCAGCTTCAACATTTGTAGATTTTGATTTCAATACAGATGTTATTTTGGGTATATTAAATCCCCTTCTATTATCATTGTAGTGGACTTCTGGAATTTTGACTGACAGGTTCATACTGATTTAACATTAGAGCTCTCTTGGGACTGATACTCTACACATACACAATTATATTATCATCTTTGATTTGAATCTTCTTATTAATGATGCCATTTTTAGCAAACCCAATGGCAATAATACAGAATATAATAGTTTTGGTAGGATGTATTTCCATAGAACTGTGTGGAAGGCAAGCTTTTGAGTTAAAATTGTTTCAGGGAAATATTTGTAGTTAGCAGAAGCTAAAGAACACTGCATTATGAGTGGTTTCACTTCTGGTCTGGACCCACAGCCAAACCAGCCCTCAAATAACACACAGAGAGATGCTATGTTAGATATAATTCTGTAGGCCTGTTACTTGTGTTAATTATTGGCTTTCTCTGTCTTAAACATTACCCCATCTCTATTAATCTAAGTATCTCCACGTGGTCCTATCTTACCGAACAGAGACCCCGGTATTCTTCTCTCTCAGTCCTCATTCTTGCATCTCCTACTACTACTTCCAGGATCCTCCTTGTATCCAGGTCCTGCCTATCTTGCTTTCTCATTGGCCAACAGTGCTTTATTCACTAACCAATAAGAGAAACACATTTACAGAATGATATCTCCCTTCAACAGTGTCTATGTATTAACTTCAGAATCACACATTGCTCCAGGGAGACAGTCCTGAAGAGTCTAGGTATGCAAGTTTAAAATTCTGCAAAGGCAAGGAATTATTCATGTATGCAGACCACTTATATATAGACAGATGTGAGAGGGTAAGGAACAAACTCACTGACAAAAGCTTTAGGTGAAATCAAGCACTATTTATGTGACCTTTGATACTTTATCTTGAAACACAGCTACAGGAAGATGGCTGAGACCTTGTACTAAACCTGATAACCACATTTCTTAAAAATAATAAACACCAAAGGGTGCATGTGGATGTTACTGGTCCCAGAAGGTCATATTTTGGTGAATCCTTATGGGATTTGATTGTGACTTGCTCATGATTTTTTGTGTCCTTTCCAGAATACAGTTAGGCAAGTTTCCATTATGAAGGTTTTAAATGAGTAAGATCTTGAGACAAGTGAATTCTGAGCTTTAGCTTGGAATGATAAATGGATGTGTTCCATGGGGTCTGTGTTCAGGAGCCTGAACCTCACAGTTTGTACCCATGGGCCCAACTGTGTGACATGCCCATCACCTGAACTAGAGGAGTCAAGATGACTCTGTTGATCTGTGATGCTGTAATTCTAACACTCAAGGCGGAGGCAGGAGGATTTTGAGTTTGAGGCCAAACTAGGCTACATAACAAGTCTGTGTACAAACAAACAAATAAACAGAAAACAAAACCAAAAAAAACCTAGTCCAAATAACACCTGTAAAGGGTTCTAGACTTTGATTTATGGCAGAGATGTGACCCTTGAGTAAAGCTGGTCTTTTCACTGACTAGTTTTAGACTTTGACATATTTTCAAGGCTGAGAATCAAATAAAGGGCCCAAGCACTAGAATTCAACAAACTTGAGATTTGATCACAGACCAGACTGAGAATAACAGAGCAGAGGCCTAGGGCCAAAGGAGGGTTCATGTTCAATTTAGCCATGGAGTGGATTCAGCTGTGATGCACTAGACTACCTACTGTTTGATATACAATTGCCTTGACTTGGCAGCGAATTAGCTTTAAAAGGTTTTTATGCAACTCTTTCCCATTAAAGTTGTTGTTCTAGAATAGCTTTGCTATTCTATAGAAAGCTTAGTTGCTAATATGGGAAGTAATATTAATTAGAAATGAAAAGAAATGGACAGCTTTGTCATTGTGTCCCCCATAAACTAAAGACAGTTGACAGTCAAACAGTATCTTCCGGATGTAACAATAGCACTGCTATTGTTGTCAAAGCTGTTTTAGTAGGGATATTATCCATACAATTTCACATTTTGGGGGCTGATAGCCATGTCTAGATTTGTGAGGAGGCTTCTTTGGATGCAAGAATACTAAATATGAGAGAATATGAACTGATCCTGAGAATGCCAATTGTAGAATTGAAAGCACTTATGAATAGTTCATACAAAAGCACAGTGAATATGTGCTGTGTTACAAGAAAAGATGATTTGTTGCCTAGATTGAAACAGATGAAGTCACTGCATCAACAGCTCCTGTTTATTAGGTAAAGCATAAGGCACCTAGGCATGGGATAGGTAGACCTTTAAAACCTTGGGGTGGCTGTTTGGCCATTTTCCAGCTCTGTGGTTTATCATTTAAAAGATGCTTGTTTTGGAACACTAAATGAGTACCTGCTTGAGTATGACTAGACTCTTTGCTGAATCTGATTGGCTCTGTGATCCTGGGAGGCTGGGAATCTTGCTGCATTTATATTTCCTCTGCCTCAGCTCAGCTTTCTGTGGTTGGGTCATGACCTGGCACAGGAAGTTTTGGTAGCAAGTGCTAAGACACTGAAGTAATTAACATTTTAGGAATGGCTAAGAAAGCCAGGGTGACTGAAGGGACAGTAAGTGGATGATAGGATATATAATATTATCGAGACAATTTAGAAGAGCTAATTAGGGCACTTTTGCTATGAATAGTTTATGTCTTAGATAGATTTGTCAACCTGACACAGCCTACAATTACCTGAGAAGAAAAATTGGGCTGTGGCATGTGTATAGGAGATGTTCTTACTATTCCTTTATGTAGAAGGGGCCTGACCACTGTGGATGGTATCATCTTTAGGCACACAATTTTAAAATAGATATGAAAGCTAGTTAAGCATGAGGAACTCAGAGATTAGGCCTACTCCTTAATGGATTCTGCTTCATGTTCCTGCTAATGTTTCTGCCCTGACTTCTCTAGGTTATGGATAGTGAAATAAACCCTTATGTCCCCACATTGCTTTTGGGTAGAATATTTTATCATATCAACAGAAATAGAAATTGGTCCTAGGGGAAGAAGGGGCCGGCATTAAAGCAACAGCAAGGCAAGATGGCAGCCACCACAGGCTTGGACAATTTATGAAAAACGAATATACAGCCTTAACATAGAATGTGGACCTAAATTTCCAGAAGTACCCCCATCTGTAAGATTTGTAGCAAAAGTAAATAGGCCACAGCAGTGCTGGCAATGTGGTAGAATTCCCACAGCATCAAAGTCATCCTGCAGGAGCTTCTGCACATGATGATGTCAAAAGAGAACATGAAGCTGACACAGCCGCCAGAAGGACAGTGTTACAGCAATTAGTCACCAAGGCCCCGGCTTCCCCTCCCCAACCCAACCTAAGTCTTCATTTTCCACAGTAGTGAATTTTCTAGATTAGATTCATCTTGTAGACCTCAAAGTACTGGAGAGGAAGCTCCACTTGGACTTCATCCTGAGATACTGATACTAATTTCTTGTCCATTTGAAATACCTAAGTTGTGCTGTGTAACATGTGTGGGGTGTAACTGGTGGCTGCCTAGTAGAACTTCTGGGATCAAGAAGGTGTTTTGAAATCGGTTTCCTTTGGGAGCAGTGGGCACAGCTAATGCAACTGTGAACAGACAAGTGACACAATCAACTGCTGCTGACACATGGCCTTGGTCTACCTTTGCCTGTCCCGCCCTCCTTACACAGCTGTGTAGTGGCTCTTAGAATAGATGGGAAGGCTTCAGGTAGCAGTCATGGGACTCCTGCTGGGCTTGTGGGTGATTTGGATTCACCCCTGCTTTCTTAAGTCTTAAGTGATGCCCCATCCTAGCCATTGCCCTCCCCTTCTGCTCCCCCACTCCTGCCCTTGGCCAAAGCTTAGATTGTAACCCTCCCCTCCCTCTGAAATTGGCCCTGGGTGAGGAATGCAGGGCTTCCCATCTCCCCTCCTTTATCAAGGGGTGCTGCTCTCCCCTCCTCAACTCCCTTGTTGCCCATCACCATCCCACACTTGCTGTGGCCAGAAGCTGTGAGATGTGGTTGGAAAAGCCTGGCCTCCCTCTAGCTCTTGGCCACAGGTTCACTTGCCACCAGCCTGGGAAGGGGTTACAGCTCCTGGGCCCTGCTGCCACCATTAGCCAATGCACTTTGAGCTCAGGTCTTGAGGTGAACAGAGCAGTCAGTCACGGGCAACAAACCTACCTGCCATTGCTCAGGGTCCTTGGTGGAAGGGCCTAGAGAAAGGTTTTACTTAGAGTCCTCAGTGCACAGGGTACTGAGTGGGTTCCTTTTCTCATAATCACTTCGCTTTTACACACTGAAGTATGGACAGGGCTCCCTGGCTACCCACCAGATCTGACATGGAACCTGACAGCTGGAACAAAGGCCCCTGACCCTGCAAACTCAGGTTTCAGTGTTGCTGCTCTTTAGACCCTCATCAGGGACCTGGAGGAGCTCTGTGTGGCAAGTTTACAGATCTTTTTAGATCCATGGGCCTGGCCTTCTGGCTTGTTGCCACATTCCACACTCTGTTCAGGACCACTAATTGTTGAAATGTGGATGCGTACCGAAATAAAGGCAATTTGTTGTGTTGGAAAAAAAAAAAAGAAAGAAAAAGAAAAAAAGAAATCGGTCCTAGGAAAGTAAGTGAGATGTAGTTGTGATAGACACGATCATGTGTTTTTGTTTTCATTTTATGCTTGGATCAATATTGTTTATTGGGGAAATTATGGTGCTTTAGAGTGAAAGGCATTGGCTATGTAGAGCTTGATGAGCAGTCCTTACAAAATTTAAAAGACAATTTTGAGGGAAATGTGTTCTGTTGAGGCCTAGCTCAGGAGGTATGAGAATGTTGCATTGCTGAATTAAGAACTGTACAGGGGTTCATTCATATGAGGTTGTTATTAAGAATTTCTGGTTTCTAGTCAGCTGAAGAATAATCTATTATTAATAAAAGATCAAATCCATCCAGGTGTCACCTTCTGTACTTCAATGAGAGAACAGGGGCATTTTTCCTCAGGACTCATGTGTCCATAGCACACAGAAGCCGAGGTCTAAAGAGGCCAAGTTCACACTGAACTTGACAGTGTGAAAGAGTCACTCACATGGTACTGGCTTTGAAGGGGATGAAAGCTGCAGGATTGAGGGGTCATGGAAAGAAGCTAAAGCTTGGCACAGTTTGGCATCATGGATGTATGGAAGAGAAACCAAGAGAGGGCACTGGTGAAGGTTCAACCTCGGTTTCAATAGAGATCCAAGATACTGAAGATGTTAGGACTGCAAATTGTATACCAAGGACAGTAGCAGGAGTAGAGTGCAGCCAACTTGAGCATATACCGCAACCTGTGGATGGCAGCATTGGAGAGGCAAGTCTATCCAAGCCCTTTGGAACCAAGAATATCATGACTGACTCCCAGAGATCAGACATTAGGCTAAAGAGTTGTATTTAAGTCTTGAATGTAGCATAAGGTGTAATAGTTATTTTGTTTTCTATATTTCAGTTTTCTGTATGGTCTAAAATATGATCTATGATGGAGAAATGTCCAGAGGATGCTAAAAAGTATATGTATTTCATCACTGTTGTTTGGAATATTCTTTAGATGTCAAGTCATCTAATCTATTGTTGATTTAGCTCCCAGATTTCTTTGGGGTTTTTTTTTTTTTTTGGTTTGGTTGCTTTAATTACATAATTTCCCATGCAATAGTGGGATATTGTAGACACCCACTATTGTATCTGGTTTTATATGTCCAGTAATGTCCAGTAATGTTCATTTTATGAAATTAAATTCACTATTTTTCACCGAAAATATAATTTTCAAAGCTTTGTGATAAATTATTTGCACAGGCAAGTAACATATAGTATATGTAGTGACTGCATTTGTGTGTGTGAGTGAGAGAGAGAGAGAGAGAGAGAGAGAGAGAGAGAGAGACAGTGAGGCAAATAGGAGATCAAATCAAGGCCTATGAACTTGTTAAAAGACAAGAAGACAAGTGTTCCATCGTTATATGCTGGCTAGAATTCATGGTAGTCCTAACTCAGCCTCTTAGTATCTAGGGTACCAGGATGTACCACCAGAAACAAACCAGGTCTTTTTTTTTTAAGACATGGAAACTACATACATGGTGTTGCTGTAGTTTGCAGTTTGTATTGTGACATTAGTGAGGCATGTGATGCTTGCATAATTCTGGGTGATGGTGAGTCTGACCAGGGGCTCTAAAGCAACAGACTCTTAAAAATCCTCATCAGTCTTGTAAATGATATTATCCCTATCTATGGTTTCTATGGGTTCTATCAGATATGTCTTTAGAAGTTCCACCATTTCATCTTGAATTTTATCCATTTTCTTTATGCCATTATATTAGTATACTGTTGGATCATTTGAATCTTTTTTGTTTATGAGATAGGATTTCTCTATGTAGCTTTGGAGCCTGTCCTGGAACTCCCTCTGTTGTCCAGTGTGGCCTCAAACTCACAGAGATCCGACCTGCTCTGCCTGCCAAGTGTTTGATTAGAGGCTTCACCACCAACACCAGCTCATTTGTTTGTTTTCAAAAAAAAAAAAAAAACAAAAAAAAACAAAAAAAAACAGGTCATTTTTCATTTTCTTTATTTTGGCTTTTTAACACAAAGTATCTATAGACTTTCACAATGGTAAGTTATATTTTGTGTTTCTTAGATGAAACTATGTAGGGATGAATAACTTATATTACTTTGCCTGTTTTTAAAAATAACCTGTAGCATATGCGAATTATATTCATTAGATTTTTTTTTTAAAAAAATGAAAGAACTCATCAACTTTGGCAATGCAGGATTTACGTAAGGTTGTGGTGTGATGTACATGATCCAAAGATGTTATTTTTTGAGCTATAGTTACTCAAGGTACTTCCAAGGAAGTAACTATGACAGGCAGGCTTCAGCGGAAACCAAACTCTCCTGTAAGTCTAATGACTGGAATTCTCTAAATTCATAAGACATGTTGATTTCCAAGGAGAGGAAGTGATTGTGTCTCTACATTCTTTTTCAAATCAGAACTAAAATGGTTTGAATTCTGTGCTGTTGTACCTCAGGAAACATGCATCTTCTTTGTAGTCTTTACCGTAGTCTGAAAACTTGTAGGCTACCAAGAATGGTTTCTCTCAAAACCACAGTAGCCTTTGCACCCTCCAGCAGTTTTCCTAGCAAAAGTAACACAAAATCCTTTTATTTAGAATAAATGTACTTTATTATGAATATAAAGTCCACATGGGCCTTTGTCAAAACAAATTGGCAACTTAGTTCATATGTTGTGATTACTTAGTGGTATAAATATCCTTGGAGACCTGAATTTTGTGGTCATGTATCTCATTAATTAACTGCAGTGTCTTGGACTATTGGTCTATGATTTCATCCTTTTCCATAGTAAGACCACCTACTATGATTTCATTTATGGTCTTGTCCCCAGACTAGATGGAGGACTAGGAGAGAAAGAGGAAGATTGAGTATAGAAGGGCAATGGTAGGAGCATGGAGGCATGGCCCCATGATGGGTCAGTTATCGGGGCATGGCTAGTCTGGGGCTGCTGAGTGCCATCCCCTCTGGCTGCAGCAAGAGACCTGATGCCTGAACTGCCGAGTTCCGTTCTCCTTGGTGCCACACAAATCCCTCTTTGAGCCCCACCACAAACTGCTATGGAATTGCTCTGCAGCCTCTTCCCTTAAACTTTGTAAAAGGAGATTTGTGAGTGGTTTGCGCTTTGAGCTGAGAAAGTATTTAGTGGTTTCTTTATTCACAGGGACACCCATGCTATTATCAAAAGCCTGCTGAATTTAGGTGTGTGTGTGTGTGTGTGTGTGTGTGTGTGTGTGTGTGTGATCCAGACAACAACTTCTTGTCGTTGTTCTTCTGGAGAAATCTTGTTTTTTGGGACAGTATCCCTCATTGCCTGAACCTTGAAGATTAGGCTATGCTGGCTGACCAATGACCCAGGGATCTTCCAAGTCTCTGCCTCCCAAGCAGCACTGAGGTTACAAGTGTGAGTCACCATGCCTGGCATTTATCACAAGCGTCCTGAGGATCAAACTTGGGTCCTCATGCTTGGTATAGAAAATGTTTTGTGGACAGATCCCATCTCCTCTGGCCTTGGAAATCCAACTTTTATAGGAAGTTGAGTGTAATGCCTGGGCCATTCATTGTATACAATGAGTTATATCCGAGAATGGCCTACTAAAGTTATAATAACAATAACTTGCTTCTGGCATCCTGTTTGAATGTGATGTTGTTAAAATGTCCCGATATCTCATTGTGTCATTTCTTCTTGGTTAATATAGCATCAAAAGCCAAGGATTCTTACATCCCATATCTAACTGCTAGAAAAGTCTAGATACTCAAGTAATCAAGCTACAGGAAGGAAAGATTGGATACTTGCCCCAACCATTCAGTTAATCACAGGAATATTCCCTCATTTCCGAGGTTTCTCTCTTTTCCCTATTTCTCTATCACAGCGCCACTCCAACTGCCAAAATTTAATTTTCTTTAAGAACCCCAGAAATAGTCTGAAGATGGAGGCATGTAGCATTAGGAACCCACTAGGGAAGCTACTTACCAGAATCCACTCAGCAGGGATAAAACACTTGAATGTGCCAAAAGTATGACTCATCAAAGTTTAGATATTTTTTAAACAGTTTTGCTAATGTACTGGCTGTCTTTGTGTCAGCTTAACATAATGCTCAGTCATCTGAGATGAGGAAGCCTCAATTGAGAAAATGGCACTTAAATACTGGTTGCAGGCAATCCCATAGGGCATTTTCTTAGTGATTGGTGGGGAAGAACCCAGCCCATTGTGGGCAGTGCTGCTCTGGGCTTGTGGGCCTGGGTTGTTTAAAAAGAAAGTTTGAGAAAGTCATGTGCAGCAAACCAATGAGCAGTACCAAGGATCCTGCACCAGCTCCTCCCTTCAGGTTCCTTCCCTGTTAGAGTTGTGCTGACTGCGTTTGATGATGAACTGTGGTATGGGAACAGAAGCCACAGAAAGCCTTTCTTAGTTGCTTTAGTCAAGGTGTTTCATCATAGCAATAGTCACTCAAACTGAGAGACCTATGTTCCTTCTTTATTCTCTCACATTAACAGAGGAAAGCAGGTCAGTGATGACTTATGTGGTACTGCAGAGATTCCATGGTATTTGCTAAGGATTTGTTTGTTACAGATTATGTGCAGTAGCTGTCTCTGTATTTCTAGAATATGATTAGCTGATTTTCCCATAATTGCCCTCTATGTAAGGCTTAGATATGAATTTGTGTGGCAATCAGCATCTTTAGAAGCCCAGCTTTGCCTACCATTGTGCAACCTGAGGAACTGAGCAAGGTCCCTGCATGGAAGATGGTTTGTGCATCCCTTTCCAGACATGGAGACTTTGATGAATACACAGTACTTTTCCTGTCTATCCTCCCCATGCCATTTTTTTTTTTTTTTTAGCAATCTTAGACCATTTCCAGGGCAGCCTCAAGCTAAATGTGTAATCCAAGATCACTTCAGAAAAGGATGATTGTTCCCTACTGGTTTTAGGTAGGTATAAATCATTTCATAATATATACTATAATGACAAACTATTTCTAAAAAGTTTATTTTTGTGTACTATGTAAATGAATATTGTCAGTGGAACAACTTGCCAAACCATTTACCAAGAAAGGTAATTTGAAGGCTCTAGGTCTTATTTTTGGTTTTCTTTGGTGTGATTAAGCAGCTCAAATTTAAGTAGTGGGGGTGATTATTTGTTTAATAGAATATAAATTTTATAAAAAAGGAAATTTAGACAAGAGAAATGGTTCAGTATACAAAGTGGTTTTTGAGAAAGCAAAGTTCAGGTCTCTAACACCCATATAAGAATCCAGGCCTGGTGGTGTGAATCTGTAATCACATACCAGGGAGACATAAATGGAGACAGGAAGATGCCTGGAATTTTCTGGCCAGGCCACCTAGCCAACACTATTGATCTACTATTTGAGTGATGAGTAACACAGGACAGTACCTGCAGTCAACCTCTCATATCCTATGCACACACTCAGGCAAGGACACCTGCACACACACACACATACACACACACACACACACACACACACACACACATCACACACACTACTCATCAACATACTGAGAGAAATTAAATCATGGATCATAGGAAAACACTTGTAGATCAAGTTGGGAAACAAACATAAGTTGTTATACCCTTTTGAAGTTTTATTATGGCTGTGAGTTTAGTGTTACTAAAATCCAAGGTAGATATTATTCTTGATATTTGAAGCCTGAAGTGAAGCCTGCTGTGTCTTTGACTGTATTAAGAAGAGGTGCTTGAGTCAGTCCTATGCTGGATTCCCAGCTATCAGTCTGGGGGCCCATTAGCTCCTCCTTGTTCAGGTCAGCTGTCTCTATGTGTTTCTGCAATGACATGACAGATTTACATGAGCCTACCCCGATGGCATTGCCCTACATGTGGAATTGGGGTGGCAGGAGAGGAGGGGAGGGTGGTCAGAGTGCATGTGAGGGGGCAGAGAGGTTAAATGAGAGGGAGAGAGCGGGAGGGAACTGTGATCCACATGTAAAATAAAAAAATAATTTCTTTAAAAAAGAAGAGGTGCGATGATTTTGTTTTCTTAAGAATTATATGGTGATAAGGATTTAATAGCTATTACTGTATCATTCATATTGTTATTAGTGGTTTACATTGATGTTATTAACAAGAGTTCACTATAGTTCACCCATTATTGGTATATATATATATATATATATATATATATATATATATACATATATATATATGTAATTCTGATGAGATGGTGGTGTTTTATATGTTGAAGTCCAATGTTAGACACATTATATAATATTAAAATATATTAAAGGTGACAGTTAACTTTTACATTTTTCTTTCTTCCACGGCAGCTGAAAGTATTTGTTGCTCTTTTATCCCTAAATGTTTTAATACTCATCCAGTCTCTAATAGCTTTCACAAGTGTTTAACATTTTTGTGATAAATGTGTTGTTGTTTTATTTTTTGTTGGGTATGTTTTAAAAAATAAATCAAAGTGAAAAAGGCACCCAGGATTAAACATCGTTTCAAAAATAAACTTAAATAAGAAAGGTACACTGCTGTGGATGATAAGTGAATTGTATGAATATGTGGCACTTGTCTATGGGACTCCTAGTGGTGATATGCAAATGATTGAAGGCAAGAAAGCATCAGCCTCTGAAATTTAGATTATTTCCATTCTTTCCCTTATAGATAATGCTACAAACCACAGTCAGAGCTAAATTTTTCAGCCCAAGCTAATTATCTTTGTGTAAATATAAGGTTCCAGGTAAGCCATGAAGGATGATACTCTTGACCTCCTTGTGTGTGTCGTGCCTGAGAAATTTGAAATGTCTTAATACTCTGAGCACCTGCCTCACTCTCCGTCCTCTGACTCTGAGCTGATTTTCTTTCTGTCAGACAATTTCATTTCTTGGTCTGGATTGAGAAACATCCAGTTTCTCTTTAGAACAATAGTAATTCTCTATTAAGGACATCACAATTGTCCTTTGTTTTGTCACTCCATTTTAGTGATGTTTGAGTTAAATATAATGAGCCAGTGCTTTAATAATAATAGAAAAAGCCTTAGATGATAATTCTGCTTTCTCTCCCACCCACCCTCATAGCTTGGTATGTACTGAAAAAGAAAAGCCTGACCAGATGCACAGACTTCCAAGAACTCTAAACAAATTTCAAGCTGTGTACAAGATGAACACAATTCGAATATAAATGAAGGAACTGATGAGATGTCCAAGAATGTTCTTCAAGGTTTAGAATCAGATGGGAATCCTGATTCCACCAAAATGAGCATTCTTCCCAGTGAACAAACAGATAAGCCTATTAAGGTCCTGGCTGAGGTGAGTGCTTCCAGGTTTTCAGGATATTTCTTAATGGAAAGTCAGTGTAAAGAGTGTGGCCTACAGCACACCCTGCAGTTCACTGATGACTTTTGTCCTTTTTTGCAAATTTTAGCACTATAATAGTAGTTAAACCTAAAATATTAATAAAATCAGAGGGAGCTTTGTAGACTTCAACACATATTTATTGAGCACTCACAGTGCAGAGATGAAGAATGCAAATGGAAAAAACAGGTGTACTACTATCAGTCCCATGCCCACAAGAGTGCACAGCCTTCTCAAGAGTAAAGGGTGTTAAGAGCACTTGCCTGTTATGATGGTACTGCAGACATGTCAGTCCCAAATAATGTACAGAAACTCTATTGATTATAAATCTGTTGGCCTTTTACTAGTGTTTCTTATTGCCTAGCTCTGTCTTTAATACTAAATATTAACTACTTAAATACTTAAAAAATATTTCTATTAGTCTAAGTGTTCCATGTGGTCTTGTCTTACCAGAGAAAGGCTCCAGATCTCTTCTCTCTTTTCCTACATCTTGACTCCTCTACTACATCTCCCAAAATACTTCCTGTCTCCTAGTAGTCCTGCCTGGGCATGGCTGTGACTAAGATAAACATCCTAAAGATTTCGGGTACCATTATCAATTGTGGTGCTAAAGCATTTATGAAAGCTCTTTAGGTTGGTGCAACTATTTCTGTGATCACACAATTGGATTTCAGCTTTTCCATGCTCCCTGGCATCAGAGAATGCAATTTTGAGCACAAAACACGATGATGAACAGTGTACTGAAGAGCCTTCCTCTGGGGGGCTTCTCAAATGTGTCTGTCAATTAGAGTAGCCTGTTGACTGGGCTATCAAAGTGAACTTCCTTTCATATTGGAGAATAGCAGACATATATAGAGGAGAGAAACGCCAATGAGGTGATGAAAAAGCCTTTTCAGGGGCTGAGGAGATGGTGTAGCTCTAAAGTGCTTGCTGTTCAAGCATGAGGTCCTGGATTTGGTTCCTCAGCACCCATGTTAAATCCAGGTGTGATTCTTAGTTTCTGTAATCACAGCACTGGGGAGGCTAAGAGAGGAGCTGAATGAGTGAGTTTCAGATTCCAACTCCCTATCTAAAAATATTAGGATGGGGAGTGATTAAAAAAGATACCAGACATTTCACTTTGACCTCACATACATACATTGAAAGCCACAGCAGTCCATGGCCTGTCTGATTACCCTTTATATGGAGCAGCAGTATGAGGGATATTAGTGGTGATTGGGAGAGAAAAGGTGCATTGTAAGCTCTCGGTGTTTTTAAGGAATTATTAACACATGAACTCATTATATGTCTTTTTGATGAGGAAAGTGTTTGCCACAGAAACATGAGCGTGGATCCTTAGCAATCACATAGAATGTATTTAAGTATCCCTCCCTCCCTCCCTCCTTCCCTCCCTCTCTCTCTCTCTCTCACACACACACACACAATCTCTCTCTCTCCTCCCGCCTGTCTCCTCTCTCTCTCTCTCTCTCTGTGTGTGTGTGTGTGTGTGTGTGTGTATTCTTGCACTAGGGAGGTAGAGACAGCGGATCCTTAGTGTTAGCTGTCCCGTAATTGTAGCTGAATTTTAAGTCCACATGCTTAGAGAAATACTATTGTCAGGTAAATTGCATTTAGTTTAAGTCCATAATAAATGAATCAGTAAACTTTATTTGTACAGATAAATAAATGGCTGCTGTTTTGTGACAATAGCAGGGAAGCCTACAAATTTACTAAGGATATAGTGTTTAAACTACTTTTGATAGCAGTGTTTTATATTGTAAAAAGTAACCCGCTTTACTAACAAAGTTTTCCTGCTTGTACTTCTCATTGTTTATGATAATTAACAAAACAAGTTATCTCCTTTTTATCATGCAGAAATCCTGTTTATGCTGATAAGGTATATACTGATACATATATCTCATAAATAAAGCTAATTTCTATCCTACAGAACTTGCAGGAGCTTGGAGCTTTTTTAATGGACTTTGCTTTGGTCTTGAAGTTTCATCCCTCTCCCTGAGGAATGTTGCTGTTATTAAAGTAATAAAAATCATGAATCAATTTAGGAAGAAGAATTTGGCCTTGATAATTCTCATTATGAGCAAGGAGCTCATTGCAGTCACACCCTGTGGAGATGAGGGAAAATGAAATGGCTGGAAAACAGCTTGAGATTGAAGAAAGTACTCAACAGCTGGAAGGAAAGAGGGCCACATGTGGGACTGAAGTCTTGCAGAGGGTGCATTCACCTCCTGTGGCTTTGCTTCGTTACACACGTGAATGGTAGTGTGTGTGTATGTTCTTAACACATAGGGCTTTCAATGGCAACCACGGTCATTTCATAATTTTGTTCCTGTACATAGATAGCATCAACAAGCACATTTATAATAAGGATTGCAGGATCACAGCTGCAATATTCAGACTTTCAAAATTTAACTGTGTCAAGGCTAGAGTGAAAACACTCCTCTAACACAGATGTCTTTTTTTTTTTTTTTTTTTTTTTTTTTTTGGTAATCAGCCTGAGAGAAAAGTTGTGAAAAGCACAAAAAAGTATGATTTAAACTAAATTAAGAATGTCAGCAAACCCTTGTAATTCATCTCACTGGTTACAGTGACACCTGCTGTGCATAGAAGTCACAATGTAGTGGGACACTGGTAAAAATGACAGCATACTTCCATTCCATCCTCTTCAGAAAAAAGCTGGGGCTAAATGTGTCTGTTGGTGTTGCCTAGAGTCACATCTGTGTACTCCAAAGTGTAAAGACGATTCTTCTATAAGAACAAACAGAAAAGTCAACCTAAATATATTCTTGTCCTTAATGCACATACATGTTTTCAAAGTCAGTTTTGAAATGAAACTAATTTGGACAGGCCAGTAGCTTTCATGAAAGATTACTTAACTGTTTAAAAACACCCTAAAAGATATTATTTACTATTTCACTCATTTTCCTTAGTTATATAAATTAGAATCTGCCATGAAACATCGAGAGAGCATCATTACTCAGCTAACTGCTCATCTGCAAGAATCAGGAAAAGAGACAGCTGAAATGATTTAAACAGTTTTCCAATTGAGAGAACAAAGTAACAAATTGCAAATTCAATTCCAGCTTGTGAGTATTATGAATACAACTAAGTGAATTGGTTTTTAAGAAACGAATTACATACTTTATCCCATTCATGGGCAAATCAAACCTTACTATGAAGCCATTTACTGTTTTTAGTGTACTAATAGAAGTACTTTAGTGTACTACTTTAGCATACTGGAAACTCTAGTACCTTTGTGTTGATTTTAGTAACCAAAAATTAATTGATTGAGACAGAGTTTCTCTGTGTAGCTTCAGAGCCTTTCCTGGAAACTCACTATGTACAATATGCTAGTGTCTTTAGACTGCATCTACTTCCTCAGTCCTGGGATTAAAGGCATATGCTGTCAACACTGCACATCATTCCCAGGAATTGTAATCCCTATTTCATGATTGGTTTCCTGCTATTATTTAAACTCTTTATTTCTATTCTGTAAGTCTACAACATCTTACCTGGGTGGACTGAATGGAGTTTTGCAGGTATCACTCTGTAGTTGCATTGGACCTTTAAAGTCCTGACATGGTTTTAGTCATGTTATAAATGGTATTTGATCTACACCTTACATTCACTTTAAGTTTACCTTGGGAATCCTCCCTGAATAGTTTAATGTCAAGCTAGAATTATCCTAAAGAAGGGAACAACAATTGTGAAAATGTATCCATAATATTGGGCTGTGAGGCATTTTCCTAATTAGTGATTGGTGTGAGAAGGCTCAGCCCATTATGAGTGAGTGGTACCATTCTGGGTAGTGGTCATGTCTTCTTCAATGCATGGTAATGCCACCAGAAACTGAGAGAATTGAATCTGAGATTGATGCTCTGTGAAAAACCAGAAAGATCTTGAGTTTAAACATGAACCAGAAATTAGATGTTATTCAATGAACTTGAAATGCTAGAAAAAGAAAAGGATGAGATTCTAAACACAATGTCAAAATCCCAAGAAATCAAACTGGAGCAATTGCAAAGCCAACGCTTCTCCAGTCATGAAGATGAACTCTCCAAGTTTAAAGATCTAGAAATTGAATTTCAAATAAATATTGAAAACCTTAGATAATTAGGAATTCGCCACAAAAATCAGATAGATGTGTCAGAAATTGAAGTCTTTAAAAAGATGGAAAGCATGTAGTGTGAAAACCACAACTTGATGAGTAAGCAGAATCAATTAACATTAGAAATTTCTGAGCTAAGAGATTTACAGCACTCACATATTGATTTGAAATCAGAACAAAAGACTCTTCAGATTAATGAGCTTAAAAAGAAATTGATATCCTCAAACTGGAAGAGAAGGAAAAGTGGGCACTTGAACAGGGATTTCAGGAGTTACAACTCATAACTGAGTTAGAAAAACTGCCACAGTCATTGGTGGTTTTGATCTTAGCCATTCTGATCCATGTAAGATGGAATCTCAGAGTGGTTTGATTTGCATTTCCCTGATGACTAAGGATGTTGAGCATTTCATTAAGTGTCTTTCTGCCATTTGAGATACTTTTGTTGAGAATTCTCTGTTTAGATCTTTACCCCATTTTTAATTGGATTATATAATATTTTAATTTCTAGTTTCTTAAATTCTTTGTATATTTTGTAGATAAGCCCTCAGTCAAATGTTGGGTTGGTGAAGATATTTTCATTTTGTAGGGAGCCATTTTGTCATGTTGACTGTCTTCTTTGCATTTCAGAACCTTCTCAGTTTCAGCAGGTCCCATTTATTAATTTCTGCTCTCATAGTTTATGTGACTGGTGTCTATTTAGGAAGTGATCCGTGTGCCTATGCGTTCAAATGCATTTACACTTTTTGGTGTGGATGGATTTATATTACATCTTTGATCCATTTGAACTTGAGTTTCATGCATAGCATTAGATATGGATTCACTTGCATTCTTCTACATGGTGACTGCCAGATGTACTAGCACCATTTGTTGAATATGTTTTCTTTCTTCCATTTTATAATTTTACCTTCTTTGTCAAAAATCAGGTGTTTATAGGCTTGTGTGTTGATATCAGGCTCTTGGATTAAATTCCATTTGTCTACCAGTCTGTTTTTATGCAAATACCAAGTTGTTTCCATCACTAGATCTCTATGGTAGAGTTGGAAGTCAGAGATTGTGATGGCCCAGAATATCATTTAGTTTGAAAAACTATTTTGGCTATCCTGGGTTTTTTGTTTTTCCCTTTGAAGTTGAGTATTTTTCAATCAAGTTCTGTGAAGATTTGTGCTGGCGTTTTGAATCTGTAGATTACTTTTGGTAGCATTGCCATTTTCACTGTGTTTATCCTACATATCCAAGAGCATGGGCGATCTTTCCATTTCCTGATATATTCTGTAAATTCTTTCTTTAAAGACTTCAAGTCCTTGACATGTATTCCTTTCACTTGTTTTGTTACAGTTACCCTCAAGACATTTTATGCTATTTGTGACTTTTGTGAAGAGTGATGATTCTCTGATTTCCTTCTCAGCCTATTCGTCATCTGTATGTAGAATGGCTACTGATTGTTTTTTAGTTAATCTTGTTCCTGCTACATTACATGAAGTGTTTATCAGTTGTAGGAGCTCTCTTTTAGAAGTTTTGGGGTCACTTATGTACCCTATCATATCTTCAGCAAATAGGGAGAGTTTGACTTAGTCTTTTCCAAATTGCATCCCTTTGATCTCCTTTGTTGTCTTCTTGTTAGAGCTAGAACTTTGAGTACTATGTTGAATAGACATGGAGAGAGTAGACAGCCTTGTCTTGTTCCTGATTTCATTAGCATTGCTTTGAGTTTCAGTTGGATATTGACTGTTGTGTTACAGTATATTTCCTTTTTCACATTTAGGTATTTACAATTAGTAATGGGTAATTTTAAGTCTCCAATAGAATTCCTCTTCTGAAAATGTCAGAGTTGAAGAATCATTTAAGAAGGAAGCTAAGTTTTCAATTCAAGATTCTTTGGTTTTTTAATTTGATAAGATTTAACTTGTATTTGAATGTCATGAATTGTTTGTGTTGATATCATCTTCAGTCAGCCCATCCAGTGTTTTCTAGTGACAGTTGATTGTTCGATTAGTAGGTAATAAAGTGTTTTAGTTGATTGTTCGATTAGTAGGTAATAAAGTGGTTTAGTGAGCAATGATCGCTTTTTCTGAAAAGAAGAGAATGGAAGACATATTGAAAATTATTGTTTTAATTAATTGATTTATTTTCTGGCACGAAGGCTGAAACCCAGGTCCTGGACATACTAGCCAAGGCACCTTACCCCTGAACTATGTCCCTGTGCAAAAAAAAAAGTGAAGACTCATTTATGGAAGTTTTTTTCAAGTTTGCAATGATGTATGTAATGGACAAGCATATGGTTGTATTTGCTGTGTTGGAGTGTAGATCACTGATATATACCTTATTATAGAATAGAAATAGCGAATCTTTTAAATTGATCTGAAACAGTTACTTTGCACAATGGATAATAAATTTGGAAGAAATTAAAGGGTGAATTGTTTTAGGGATGCTTCTATTTGGAACAGTTAACGCTGACAGTACTATTTACACATGTACAGTGAATAGCTCACATGTACTATATCTTCTGCTAGGTAATAAGAAAGAGATGTTCCAAGTGCTCATTGGAAGACTTCAAAGGCAGAAACTGAGGAATGCTGATGTTTTTCAGAAGTAAAATATTAATCCCCGAGTGGAACTCCTGGAATCCAGTTGCAGAGAGGGAGGAGTGATGAGCAAAAGGGTCAAGACCAGGGTACAGAAACCCATAGATACAGCTGACCTGAACAAGGGGGAGCTCAAGGACTCCAAGACTGATAGCTGATAAACCACTATAGGATCAACAGTGACCCCCTGAATGCAGGTCTCAGTTAGAAGTCCTGGGCAGTCTATAGGACCTATGGAAGTAGAACCAGGATGTATCCCTGGTGCACAAAAGAACTTCAGGATAACATCTCCCATGGAAGGATATTACCTTAACCTAGAGACACCTGGGCAGGTCTAGGCCCTACCAAAAATGACTTGACAGATTATGATGATCCCTCCTGGAAGGATTCACTCTCCATGGGTAGTGGATGGGGGATGGGATGGGGAAGACTGGGTCTGGGGAGGATGGGAAGGAGAGGGATCAGGGATCCATATGTAAAATAAGATAAAAAAAGTGGTTTTGGACAAGAGGTGCCAAAGTTTACAGTGCTAATGATTTACTGAGCAGAACAAGACACCCGTGTGTTCCTGAATCTCTTATATATAGAGATGTACTTAAAAGTTGTTCCTGAGTTCTAAGCTTTAAATGACCAATTGGCCTTTTCTCTGATAGCCATTTGGGAACAAAAGGAATTAGTGCTAGGGATGGGACTCCATGACTTAGTACTCACCTTTTATGATTAAGGTTTTCTTGGATTCCATCTCTGTGAGCACAGAAAAAGAGCAAAGAAACTCAGATCTGTTGCATCCCCAGCAGAGTAGAAGGAACCAGGATTGCTTTTGTCAGACTGGAACTAGTTAAAATTTTGGGATTGCAGTCTGTTCATTAAGGGTGCCCTTGGATAAAATGCTACCTTTGTGGCTGTGCTCAACCCTAACCCTAACCCTAAACCTAACTATAACCCTAACCCTAACCATAACCCTAACCCTAACCTATGTTCAGTCACTAAACCACAGTGTGGTTTAACATTAAAGAATGCAAGAAATAGTAGCAACAATTTGCTTTTAAATCTTTTAAATAATTGATGCTTATTTCCAGTTGTGTGAGAGACAAAGATAAAATTAACTTGCATGTTTTATCAAGTCAGGAACATGAAATGGTACTTTAAATGATAGTGGAGATATGAGTTGCTCTGCAGAACACTGTGTTGTCTATTTTTAGCACTGTGTATGGGCAGGCCACAGAAAACATGCTTGCATATTATAGAAAGCACACTAGTATAATCTCTCCCTTGATAGATTATCATTTTCACAGAGGTGTGGCAGACCTCTCTACTTCTTGGTTTTGAACTTCTTGTGATGTTTGTTTCAGGACAGCTGATATAGTCATGAGATATTTTCAAGGTAGCGTGTATGAGACATGATAGTGGGTAAACACTCTTCATGATATATTTCAATATTAAAAGGAAACAGAAATGAAGGCCTCATTTTGTGTAATTAAGATTATCAATCTCTCCCTGATAAGCGAATAATGTCATGTCAAAGAGAAATATGATTTTCTGCAGATGGATTTCGTATGTGGAGGAAGATGGAAATAAGAATCCATTCATACTCTTTTGACCCCTTTCCTCTAGATTAATAATGTTTTAATAATATTTAGAAGTAATCAAAATTTTAATTAAAATTTAATTTTTTAATAGACTTTGCATGCATTTTTTGATGAACACTGTTGTCCTTTAAAATATGAAAATAAAATAGATGAGAAAGATAATTCTGGTGTTTACCATATAATTACAAGGCTGACATTCTGAGAACACAGATATAAAGTTGAAGGTAAACAGCTTACCAAACTATTAAGTAGTATTCACTTTACATAAACTTTGCTTGAATCACAACGTAATTATAGAGAAAATTTCTATCTTAGTATCTTATCTTCAGGCATTTAATTTATATTTAGAGTACACTTTTATTGTAGTCCTTATAGGTTAACAATCATATTATGCAGATAATTGAACTATTCTACCTTTCCTTGATACTTTCTCCTCTGTTCCTCTGTTCCCAGATATTTCTTTATTTTACTTCTTTCTGTTAACAGTTCTAACTGTAGATCCTTTTAAAATCTTCAAAAAATTACTGAGTTTACTAATTTTAAATTAATGCCATAGAATTTGAAATGAAAATAGCAAAAAGTGTGAGCTAAATTAAGAGTTGTCCTTTGCCACGTATGATGGGGCATAATCAGGGACAGAGGCAGGTAGATCTGTGTGAGTCCTCAGCCATGATGTCTGCATTGCAATTCCATGCCACCAATGACTGAACAAAGGAAAAGATAACTTTTTTCTTTTTTGGTTTTGGGATGTTTTGATCTTAAAAAATTGTACCTTGAATTTCTTGGTGTTCCTTCACAGATGTATGTCCCCTGAATATTTGTATGTATAATGAGCATCCTGCTAATAAGTAGCTACAGAATGTATCTTGGGATGAAGATTTCAAGTAAATGTTATGCCACTTACTTTACAGAAATGATTTTTAAAAAAAAAATTATTACTGGACAAATGGGTTTTGTTCCTACCAGACGGATTTCTAAAGTTGTCATTACATAAATCACATTTTTTAAAAAGGTAAACATATACAGTGTAGTAAAATAAGTGTAATTATTTGTCATCCAGAGATTCGAGACAGTATTAAAAAACTTCTGAGTAAAGTAACAGATGAACACAACAAGTTCCTGACACTGCAGATGCGGTTAAGCAAGGTGTGTGGGGTAGAAAATACAGTATTTGCATTTGTATTATTATCCAATGTTTTGTCAGTTATGATGTACTAAAAGAAATGAACATAGTAAAAGCTAGTAGAATATAACAGTAGCCATTTTTTTGTTTCTCTTAGAACATTTGTATCAGTAAGAAAAAATTCCACAAATTAAACAATATGTATTTCTCTACGTTGGTTTATTAAGTCGTGAAGTATATATGAATGTCAAATATTTTGCAAATAAAACAATTATATTTAATTGTACAGATACCTTCCTCTTTTTTTTTCACTGGAGTATGAACAAAGGTACTCTGTAAGGTAGCAGTCTATCAGTGAACTATACACTTGGCCTGTTACATGTAATATTCTAAGGCAATGGGTCCATCTTTATATATTAAAAAGAAAATTATTTGTCTGCATATAACCTATTAACACATAGTATTATCTATGTCAGTTTTCTTCTGCTATAGGAATTTTATAAAGTGTTCTTAAAAATTAGGTAAGATGACAAGTACAACATAATAATATACGTTAATAGCTTTGTCACAGAAATAAAGCATATATTGTCAAATTTCTAATTGTCTAGTCTTCTTTTCAAATTGTAGAAAAATATGGCAAAAGGCACCTTCATTTATATGAGGTAGCTTCTGGCTGTCAGTTTTTTTTTTTAATGCTTAGGTAAATTTTCAAGATGTGTAGTTGTATATAGGAGTAGGACCCATCAGAGCAAGAGCTCATAGGGAAAGTCAGCCTTGGAAGGACTTGAAAGGGTGCATGGCCAAAGTCTCAAGGAAAGCAAGTGACTATGTCCTCTTCCAATAGACTCACCTGACACACTTTAGTTCTTCTAGTGTGAGCATAATAACATGTTCCCATTGTGCACTAACAGCATTCACTTGCACCTAGCACTCGAAAGTTTTCTGTCAAGAGGCAGATAGGCAACCTCCACAGAGTTCACAGGGACTAGACCATAGTGCTTTTCTGTGTAGCAATGGTGAAACACAGTTACCATTAGGAAAGGTCTATATTATAGCCCAGAAAGCTCTTTGTTGGTTTCCGAATTAATGCCAAGAGAAAAGCTTGTAAACCAGCTCTTCAAAGACAGGTATCACAACACTGGTGTCTAAACTGTCCTCTGCACATTGGGTAATGAGTGATTTTAACACAGCCATTTATCTGTGCATCCTATACTGTTTTAGCTTGTTTGCTCGTTTGGCTTTTTCTTCAGCCAGACAAGATACTGCAAAATAAATGAGAGACTCAGGCTTATTCTTAGTTCTGTGGGCTAGGCCTTACCTTGGCTTGTTTCTAACCCTTCTTCCCTTTCCCCCTGGGCTTTTATCTTTCTTACTTCTGCATATCTCACTTTCCTTCTTCCTCTATGGATGGAGAGCTGGGCGACTGGGCTGCTTGGCGGCTGGGTAGCTGGTCTTCTGAGCTGCTGAGCCACTGGGCAGGTGGCCCTGAAGACCTCCTCTACTGGTCCTCTTGGGTCTGCACTGCCTCAGTTCTCCTCCTTCTGCCTGCCATGCCATTCTTCCCTTACTTATGCTTCCCTATTGGCCATTCAGCTCTTTATTAGGACCACCAGGTGTTTTATTTTTATTTATTTATTTATTTTTATTTAATTTTATATAACAAAGTCCAATTAAATGAAAACAAACATTTATACACAATATTTGGGAATTTGGGCATCGTTCTTTCCAAACTACTTCCTGCTGGTAAGGGGCGCTGTCTTGGGGGATTCGAAGAAGATTCAGATATCCTAGCTGTAGTCTGCAGGGCTGTTTTGTCCAGCTGTTTGGAATGTAGGATCAGCTTGTACTCTGTTTCAGGGAGTCTGGCATGATCAAACCACATTAGTCTGGAAGGAATCCACATCTTTTCATTTTCTGTGGAAACAAAAATAGAAATACTTTTCCCCAGTAACTTGTTCGTCAACTTAAATTTTGGAGTCAAATCATTTTTTTTTTGTTTTTTTTTTAATTTATTATTTTACATGTCGATCCCAGTTTCCTCTCCCTCCGTCCCTCCCTCCCTCCCCTCCAGCCCTCCCTCCCTCCTTCCCTCCCTTTTGCCCTCTCTGCCCTCTCCCATGCACTCTAAACACCCTCCCCTACCAACCCCCCACCACAATACCATATGTAGGGGAATGCCATCCAGTTGGGGTCATGTAGATCGGACAGGTCCTATGAAGTAGGGACTAGGGCTTCTCTCCTATCTCTAGAATAAGGCAGTTATCCCTCCATGGGGGATATGTTTGCAAAGTCCTTTTGTGTACCAGGGATACATCCTGGCTCCAAGGTCTGAGGTCTCTTAGATGGCTGAGACCCATATTCAGGGGTGTCCGAGTCAGTCCCCTGTTGGCTTCCCAGCTATCAGTCTAGTGGCCCTTAGCTCCTCCTTGTTCAGGTAAGCTGTCTCTATGTACTTCTACCGCATGGTCTTGTCCTCTCCATCTGCTTCTGGGTTCTAGTTCGACTCAGTGTTTATGTATGGGTGTTTGCTCCTGTTGTCAACAGGCATTAGTTGAGGACTCCATGGAGAAGTTATTTGTGGATCTCACTCTCCGGGAAGGGCATTTATGATAGCCTTTCCACCGGAGCTGAGATTGTTAGTTGGGAGCAGTCTTGTAGTTCCCTCGACATCTCTTTGTGTTCAACTTTATCTTCAAACCAATATTGGCTCCCTCTTTTATGTTCTCTCTCTCTGTCTCTGTCTCTGTCTCTCTCTCTCTCTTTCCTATTTTCCATTCCTAACCAGGCTCAATCCTCCTGGTCGCACATGCCTTCCTCTCCTCCCTCTCATTTTCTCCTATTTCTCTCTCCATTAGCTGTCCTCCCCCACTTTACCTGAGGTCTGGGGGACTTGGCCTTCCCAGTTCTGTGAGGGACTTTATATGAATCTCTTAGAATACAACTTGTATCCTAGTTCCTCTTGTGATGTGAATTATAGGCTGGTGATCATTTGATCTAGTTCTAAAATCTATATATGAGTGAGTACATACTGTGTTTCTCTTTTTGTGACTGGGTTACCTCATTCAGGATGGTTTCTTCAAGTGCCATCCACTTGCCTGCGAATTTCAAGATACCATTATTTTTTCTGCAGAGTAGAATTCCATTGTGTAGATGTGCCACATCTTCATTAACCATTCTTCAATTGAGGGGCATCTAGGTTGCTTCTAGGTTCTTGCTATTACAAATAGTGCTGCTATGAACATAGTTGAACAGATGGCTTTGTTGCATTGATGTGAATCCTTTGGGTATATGCCTAAGAGGGGGATTGCCGGGTCCTGTGGTAAACTAATTCCCATTTTCCTGAGGAACCGCCATACTGATCTCCAAAATGTCTGTATGAGTATGCACTCCCATCAGCAGTGGAGGAGTGTTCTACTTTCTCCACATCCTCTCCAACATAAGTCATCACTGGTGTTTCTAATTTTAGCCATTCTGGCAGGGGTAAGATGGTATCTCAAAGTTGTTTTGATTTGAATTTCCCTGTTAGCTAAGAATGTGGAGCATTTTCTTAAGTGTCTTTCAGCCTTTTTGATTTCCTCCATTGAGAATTCTTTCTTCAGTTCTGTACCCCATTTTTAATAGGGTTATTTGGTGTTTTGTTGACTAGTTTCCCGAGTTCTTTGTGTATTTTGGAGATCAGCCCTTTGTCAGATATTGGATTGGTGAAAATCTTTTCCCAGTCAGTGGGCTGCCGTTTGGTCTTGTCAACTGTGTCCTTTGCCTTACAGAAGCTTCTAAGTTTGAAGAGGTCCCATTTATTAATTGTTTCTTTCAGTGTCTGTGCCCCTGGAGTTATGTTCAAGAAGCGGTCTCCTATACCAATTTGTTCAAGGGTACCTCCTAATTTCTCTTCTAAGAGGTTCAATGTGGCTGGATTGATGTTGAGGTCTTTGATCCATTTGGACTTGAGTTTTGTGCATGGCGACAGACATGGGTCTATCTGCAGTCTTCTACACACCCTCATCCAATTGTTCCAGCACCATTTGTTGAAGATGCTGTCTTTGTGCCATTGTATAATTTTAGCTGTTTTGTCGAAAATCAGGTGTTCATAGGTGCGTGGATTAATATCAGGATTTTCAATTCGATTCCATTGGTCTACCTGTCTATTTTTATGCCAATACCAGGCTGTTTTCAGAACTATAGCTCTGTAGTAGAGCTTAAAGTCAGGAATGGTGATGCCTCCTGAAGTTCTTTTATTGTATAGGGTTGTTTTGGCTATCCTGGGTCTTTTGTTTTTCCATATAAAGTTGATTATTATCCTTTCAAGGTCAGTGAAGAATTGTGGTGGGATTTTAATGGGGATTGCATTGGATCTGTAGATTGCTTTTGGTAAGATTGCCATTTTTAGTATGTTTATCCTACCTAACCAAGAGCATGGGAGGTCTTTCCATTTTCTGGTATCTTCTTTAATTTCTTTCTTTAGAGTCACAAAGTTCTTATTATATAGATCTTTTACTTGTTTGGTAAGCGTTACACCAAGATACTTTATGTTGCTTGTGGCTATTGTAAAGGGTGATGTTTCTCTGATTATTTTCTCTGTCTCTTTGTCGTCTGAAAAAAATAGAGCTACTGATTTTTTTGAGTTTATCTTGTATCCTGCTAGTTTGCTGAAGGTGTTTATCAGCTGTAGGAGTTCCCTGGTAGAGTTTATTGGGTCGCTTATGTAAACTATCATATCATCTACAAATAGAGACAGTTTGACTACTTCCTTTCCAATTTGGATGCCCTTGATCTCCTTTTGTTGTTTTATAGCATTAGCTAGAACTTCTAGTACGATATTGAAGAGATATGGAGAGAGAGGACAGCCTTGTCTTGTTCCTGATTTTAGAGGAATTGGCTTAAGTTTCTCTCCATTCAGTTTGATGTTGGCAGTTGGTTTGCTGTATATTGCTCTTATTATGTTTAGGTATGTTCCTGTTATCCCTGACCTCTCTAATACCTTTATCATGAAAGGGTGTTGAATTTTATCAAAGGCTTTTTCTGCATCTAGGGAGATAATCATATGGTTTTTCTTTTTCAGTTTGTTTATATGGTGGATCACATTGATAGATTTTCGTATCTTAAACCATCCCTGCAATCCAGGTATGAAGACTTGATCATGGTTGATGATTTCTCTGATGTATTTTTGAATTCGGTTTGCCATTATTTTATTGAGTATATTTGCATCAATGTTCATCAGGGATATTGGTCTGTAGTTTTCTTTCTTAGTTAAGTCTTTGTGAGGTTTGGGTACCAAAGTTATTGTGGCCTCATGAAAAGAGTTTGGCAATAAACCTTCTGTTTCTATCTTGTGGAACAGTTTGAGGAGTAGTGGTATTAGTTCTTCCTTGAATGCCTGGTAGAATTCTGCACTGAATCCATCTGGCCCTGGACTTTTTTTTTCGTTGGAAGGGTTTCGATGACTGCTTCTATTTCATTTCATTAAGTTGTTTGTCTGTTCTTCGTTTAATTTTGGTAAGTGATAGTTATCCAGAAACTTATCCATTTCCTTTGAATTTTCAATTTTTGTGGAATACAGATTTTTGAAGTATGACCTGAAAATTGTCTAGATTTCCTCTGTGTCTGTTGTTATATTCACCATTTCATTTCTGATTTTGTTAATTTGCATGTTCTGTCTCTGCTTTTTCATTAATTTGGATAAAGGTTTATCTATCTTGTTGATTTTCTCAAAAAACCAACTCTTTGTTGCATTGATTTTCTTGTATTGTTTTCCTGGTTTCTATTTTGTTGATTTCAGCCCTCAAGTTGATTATTTCCTGGCGTCTGCTCCTGCGGGGTGAATTCGCTTCTCTCTGTTCTAAGGTTTTCAGATGGGCTGTTAGTTCATTTATGTGACTATCCTCTGTTTTCTTCATATGGGCACTTAGTGCAATGAACTTCCCTCATAGCACTGCTTTCAAGGTGTCCCATAAGTTCAGGTATGTTGTATCCTCATTCTAGTTGAATATTAGAAAGTCTTTAATTTCTTTCTTTATTTCTTCTTTGACCCAGGAGTTGTACAATTGCACATTGTTAAGTTTCCATGAGTTTGCTATTTGTTGTTGTTGAATTCCAATTTTAAAGCATGGTGGTCCGATAAGATACAGGGGACTATTCCTATTCTCTTGTATCTGTTGAGATTTGTTATGTCACCTAGTATGTGGTTGATTTTAGAGAAGGTTCCATGTAGAGCAGAGAAAAGGTATATTCTTTTGTCTTTGGATGGAATGTTCTATAGATGTCTCTTACCCCAGTTGAGACAAAAACTTATGTTAATTCTTGTGTTTCTTTGTTGAGTTTCTGATTTGTGGTCCTGTCTAGTGTTGAGAGTGGTGTATTGAAGTCTCCCACTATAAGTGTGTGAGGTTTTATATGATCTTTGAGTTTTAGTAGTGTTTCTTTTACGAATGTGGGTGGCTTTGTATTAGGGGCATAGATGTTCAGATCTGAGACTTTGTGTTGATGGATTTCTCCTGAGATGAATATGAAATGACAGTTTCATCTCTTTTGACTAGTTTTGGTTTGAAGTCTAACTTGTTAGATATTAGGATAGCTACGCCTGCTTGATTCTTATTTCCATTTGATTGGAAAATCTTTTCCCAAACCTTTACCCTGAGGTAATGTCTATCTTTGGAGCTAAGATGTGTTTCTTGTATGCAGCAGAAGGATGGATTCGGTCTTCGTATCCATTCTGTTAGCCTGTGTCTTTTTATAGGTGAGTTAAGACCATTAATGTTGAGGGTGAGTAAGGTCCATTGATTGTTGATGCTTGTTTGGTTTAGGTTTGTTGTTGGCAGTGGTATTGTGAATATATTTGTTCTGCTTCACCCTAGGTTTCTGGTGTAGTTGGATTATCTGTTGCCTACATTTTTGTGGGCGTAGTTACCTTCCTTGGGTTGGAATTTTCCTTCCAATACTTTCTGTAGGGCTGGATTTGTAGATACATATTGGGAAAATATGGTTTTGTCATTGAATATCTTGTTCTCTCCATCTATATTGACTGAGAGTTTTGCTGGATATAGTAGCTTAGGCTGGCATCCGTGTTCTCTTAATACTTTTAGAACATCTATCCAGGACCTTCTGGCCTTGAGGGTTTCCATGGGGAATTCAGGTGTAATTTTGATAGGTCTGCCTTTATATGTTACCTGTCCTTTTTCTTTGCTGCTCTTAATATTCTTTCTTTATTCTGTATGCTAGGTGTTTTGATTATTATATGTCAAGGGGTCTTTTTTTCTTTGGTCCAGCCTATTTGGGGTTCGGTATGCTTCTTGTACTTTCATGGGCATGTCCTTCTTCAGATTTGGAAAGTTTTCCTCGATGATTTTGTTGAATATGTTTTCAGCACCTTTGAGCTGGGCTTCCTCACCTTCCTCTATGCCTATTATTCTTAGGTTTGGCCTTTTCATGGTGTCCCACATTTCCTGGATGTTGTGTGTTAAGGATTTGTTGGATTTATGGTTTTCTTTGGTCGATGAATCTATTTCTTCTAGTTTATCTTCTGCGCCTGAGATTCTCTCTTCCATCTCTTGAATTCTATTGGTTATGCTTGTGTCCTTGGTTTCCGATTTTTTGCCCAGCTTTTCAATTTCCAGCTTTCCTTCCATTTGTGTTGCCTTTATTTTCTCAATTTTGGTTTTCAAGTCTTGAACCGTTTCCTTCACCTGGTTAATTGTTTTTTCTTGCCTTTCTGTACTTTCCTTAAGGAATTTGTTCATTTCTTCCACTTTTTTGTTTGTTTTTTCCTCCATTTCTTTATGGGATTTTCTCATATCTTCTTTGAGGGCCTCTATCATTTTTATGATGGTGATTTTTAAGTCATACCCTTCTGCTTCCTCTGCTTTGTTGTTGTGTTCCATTCTAGTTGGTGTAGATTCCCTAGATTCTGGTGGTGTCATGTTTGTCTTTCTTTTGTTAGATGTTGTTGGCTTTTTGTTCAGTAAGACAAGATACTGCAAAATAAATGAGAGACTCAGGCTTTTTCTTAGTTCTGTGGGCTAGGCCTTACCTTGGCTTGTTTCTAACCCTTCTTCCCTTTGCCCTTGGGCTTTTATCTTTCTTACTTCTGCATATCTCACTTTCCTTCTTCCTCTATGGATGGAGAGCTGGGCGACTGGGCTGCTTGGCGGCTGGGTAGCTGGTCTTCTGAGCTGCTGAGCCACTGGGCAGTTGGCCCTGAAGACCTCCTCTACTGGTACTCTTGGGTCTGCAATGCCTCGGTTCTCCTCCTTCTGCCTGCCATGCCATTCTTCCCTTACTTATGCTTCCCTATTGCCCATTCAGCTCTTTATTAGGACCACCAGGTGTTTTAAACCAGCACATTAATACAGCTTCCCAAAGTTATATGCAGCACAAAAAAATTAACACACCATGAAATAATTTCCTACCACAGCCCTGACTGCAGACCGTGCCAAGTCCTGGGGTATCAGGTCAGGTATGCAATGCACTGGCATCTCAGCCAGATGAATTGAAACTCTCACTCCCCAGTTTTATTCAAGGATATTCCGTTTTCCTGGTGTTACCCATCCTCCTCCAGTACTTTCTTACTTGTTCCTATTTCTTGGTTCTGTTGGTTTAAATGTTACATTCTTGTGTCATCTTCTCTTGACTTCATAGGCTTAGACATTTTCCTCTGTTCCTCTGAGGTTCTCTTTGCCCATATTCCAAGTTATCCTTCTTTCTTTATTGTTTCAAAGTTCTCTATTAAGCATATATTTGTGCCTCCTGTGTTTTCATTTTGTTATTATTGCTCTATCCCGTCTACAAACTCCAAACTTTCAAATCAGAGAAGACTATAATTATTCCATCCTGTTAGCACAGCACTTGGATTGTACATGGTAAAGGCTCAGTAGGTATTGATGATTAAATTGATTAAATATATAAAAATAACAGGCAATAAATTTTGATATTATCTGATGATTTTTGTAATTTTCCCTAGGAAGTAACAGTAAGCGGTCACTGTCTAAGAGTCCTCAGGGGCTGACCAACCAGTCTAGCCTAATTGAAAATTTCCAAATGTGTTGAGAAACTGAAAGATGAAAATAATCTGCAATTGACCTCTGACTTCCATGCCCATGCATCCCATATAAAGTGTATATGTACAAACATGAATGTACAAACACAAGCAATGAAATAACTATCAGAGGTAAGCATGTGGTACTGAGCACATAATAAATAGAGCAGTGACCAATTAAAAAAGCCCATTAGTACATAGTTCTTATCCTGTTGCTGACTGGTTTTCACAGCTTCCTATATTCATCGTGTACAGCAATTCAAAATTCTTTCCCTTGTAATTTATGTGTGCTTTAATTAACTAGATTTATTTTCCCTTTTCATCCCACGTAATCCCCTGTCAACAAGTCACTGTTATTACTCCTTAGAGAATTGTTCTTGTCACAGAGCCTTTCCAGAAGGTCAATGGTTTTAACTGTTAATGATCATCCATGTCAAATCTGGGTTCTCCTCAGGTGCTCAGAAGCACTTCTGACTCATTGAATTCAGACTACACAGGTGTTGCTTCTCTAATAGTCTTATTTCCTCTGCTAGCTAATGAACTTTCTGAGAACATAGATGCTCTCTCTCTCTCTCTTTCTTTCTCTCTCTCTCCCCCTCAGTGTGTGTGTGTGTGTGTGTATGCAGATTCTTCAGTGTTTAGACAGTGTGTTTATTGTTATGAGCAGTATATTACCTGTCAATTACATGCTTAAACCAATCATCCAGATGCATACAAAAATGATGTTGTAAAGTATTGAAGATAAAAATTAGTTGCTTTCACTAAAGCTTCACAGGGCTTTAAGGTAAAGTTCTGTGAAACATTTTTTTCTGGAAAGTGAGCATTCCTGGGTATACAAGAGATTAGCAAATACAATTTAATTCACATGAGTATGACAGTGAGTCATTGTCAAAAAAAACAAAGATTCAGAGAGGCACAATTGTGGGGGATTGAGAACAAAATTAATGCAAAGTTCTTAATTGTTTTAGTATAGACTTCAATGTCCCAGGATGAATGTCATCTTCTGTTTTCAATAGGATCACAGACAGCAAAAAGATGCTGTGAAACTTCAGTTTGCAGAAGAAAATGTGGCAGGATAGGAAGCAAGGTTTTGTCCATTTGCCCTCAGGCTGCTTTACAGAACAATGGTAAATTTTTATTGTGGAACAGATTACAGTATTATACACTCCATATTTACATACGTGTTTTTCTTAAAACTCTGTGCATTTGATGACATAGGGAATTTCATGTTCCTCTTCTTGTTCAGTTTTCTCCACGTTAAAGTGACAGTCCAGAATTCTCATTTCTTTTGTCTTTATCATTTGTCATATTTATGTTTCTAAATTGTTTTGAACTTAATGATGTAACATTGATATATATAGTGATTCTAAAACCACAATGATAGAAAAAGTGATCTTGATTCATACTGTATTTTTTAATAAGAATAAAAGTCATCAATATAATATGTTTGTAAAGATAACTAGTATTTTATGTACACACAAGTAATTCTGCTTTGTCACCAAGAAACTTGTACCCAATTGAGATTTTGATACTGTTCCTATGGCACAGACATCAGACATGAGACCGAGGTGTCTTCTCTGACAGAGAGTGAAGAAAGTAAAGAACAGGAAAATCCAGTTGATGGGTTAGAGAGCCCTGGGAACAACTTACAGAATCAGCTGATAGAACAGGAAGTTCATAATGGAATGGAGAGTTCCTGTCTTCAGGGAAGCATTCAGACCTTCCATGGACTGTCAGCACATCCAAGGTATCCATCCATCTGTGTGCTGTGTGTCATGCATCAGTTTATCCAGAGAGGATATTAAGGGAACAAGAAGATGAAAGCAGGAGATAATTCTGTGACTTTTAGATATATGAAATGAATGTGACTTAAAGACATCTACCATAGGAATTGTGCTTACATTTTCAGGATGTTATGCTAATGAATAAAGCAGACATTTGATGCATGTTTGTTGTATACTCTTTGCCTATTCTTCACTACTTTGATATGGTCAGTACACTAGCAGTGTAATTTTGATAATTCCCCTGGATTTCTTTCACAGTGTGATGGAATCCTGACATTCAGCAATGTGTAGAGTAAACCAGTATCTTTTCAAAGTGTGCATTTCATAGCTTTCTCCAGCTACATTGATTCCTCTTTTCCTCATACATGTCTTCTAATCTATGAAAAAATCCTGTTCTATCAGTCCTCAAAGGTCATGGGAACCACACCACTCCTCACCACCCATTGTTCCCTGCTTTTCCATATGGACTAATTAATCTAGTTCTTTCATAGGGTCTGTTCCTCATACAGTCAACTCAGTGCCAGCATTTTGCTCCTTTAAACTTCAGACAGAACACCATACTGCAGTGTTGTTTTGTTCTGCCCAATAGGACTCTGTGACAGTCTTGACTATTCTCACATACTCAGTGTCACTGTTCTCAGGATTAGCATCTTTCTTGCAGTTCTTACATATATCAGTCTGCTTCTGCTTAAGAGTTTGCCTGATACTTCCTTCCAATTGGCATGGATTCAGCACTCCCTGACATGTCCAACACTGTCACCCTTTGAATCCTCAATTATAAACATTGTCTTGAGGGGTTTGGGATACTTTAAAGAATTAGTATTGACAATGATGGAGAAACATAAACCTGTAGGAGGAAGGGGGTGCCTTGGGTTATTAGGAAGTTGTTTTATTCTAAGGATTCATAATTCCTTGCATGTAGTAGAAACTTAGGATATCCTTGAGGAATGTTTTGTAATTTACTTTGGAAGTATGCTTTAGATGTGTATAAAGTGGCTGTTCTTGTGCATTTCAATGTAATTTTGAAGCAAGCATTATTCACAAGTATTTATTCAAAGAAAATACTGTTGACATCTATAAACTAGTGACGTAAGAAAAGTTCTGGAATTGAAGGCAATGTCTCTCTAACAATTTCATTGCTCATAGCTGTAATGTTGCTACTAGAGCACCGGGAAAATTCAATAAAGGGTAATTACAGATACATGTACTAGACATCTTATTGGTAATAGAGAGAATATCTTATGATCCCTTGTTTTTTGGTTGAGAATATGAAACTTGACTTCAATTGTTAAAGGATGAAATCAGATCGAAAGGGACCAGTGGGCACATCAGGTCTACAAGTAGCATTTAATTCAGTGATAACCAAACTAGCCTTTTTCAATTTGGGGTAAAAAGCAATAAAGCTTACAGAATGAGCTCATTGCCCATGAAAATGAACTCATTGCCCATGAAGTGTCAGGATATCGGGTATTGTACTAAACAGCAGTAAATATTTTACCATAGAGAGAGGAGAATTTATCAAAAATATCGTTATGATATTTGATGTTGTAGCATTGTTTGTATTGCAATCAAAAGCTGTGGTAAAGCTAGACAATGACGTCATTTGTTTATGGTCAGTTTTAGTAAGGAAAAAATGTGAGAGAGAATAGGAAAAAAAATGTAGAACAGATTAGAAAAATAAAGAAATTGGAAAAAAAATGCATAGTGGAACAAAGAAGGCAGTATGGATACATGTGAATATGGATACATGTGAATAGGGAGAGGCTAATTTTATTTCCTAGAGATGAAAATTAAGGTTTTCTTCCATTTTCTTCTCCTGTGTTTTTAAATGTTCATGTTGCTTTATTTTATTGTACACATAAACTCTTTTGAAAAATATAAATTAATGAATGCTTGTAGAACAATGTAAAAGAGACATGCTAAATACCACAGGGAGAATAGTTTAAAAACACCAAGTCCAAAAGTTACAGGGAACCATATCTCCTTACCCCTGAACCTCATTCCAAATGATGGTGATCATTCTGACTGTTGTTGTTGTTGTTGTTGTTGTTGTGTGCGTGTGTATGTGTTTGTATTTGTGTGTTAATTATTTTAATAAAATTGAGATAATGGGGTCTTTTCACTATATAATATACTTCTAATAACTGTATAAAACTAATGTAAACATGTATATCTTAAGACACTTCATAAAAAGGTGTCAAGTTTATCTGTTGATCTACAAAGATACTCTATTACATTATTTTAAATATGAAAGGTAGATAAAAGGTGGCTTATGTTACAATATCTGTATGCCTTTGTCCATAATTTCTTGTTTACCCTTCCCCACTATATGGATATATATTATAAAATTTGTAAAATGAGTCCAAACCCATAGTAATATCAACCACCGTCTTTTGTTTGTACTTTGTGTTGATAGATTTCTCCTGCAATGAATACGAAATGACCCTCATCATCTCTATTGATCAGTTTTCTTTTGAAGTCTAACTTGTTAGATTTTAGGATAGTCACATCTGCTTGCTTCCTGGGTCCATTTGATTGGAAGATGTTTCCCCCGCCCTCTACCCTGAGGTAATGTTTATCTTTGAAGCTTAGATGTGTTTCTTATATGCAGCAGAAGGATGGATTCTGCCTTTGTATCCATTCTGTTAGCCTCAGTTTTTTTTTATAGGTGAATTAAGACCATTAATCTTGAGGGTGAGTAAGGACCATTGATTGTTAATGCTTGTTTGTTTTAGATTTGTTTTCAGCAGTGGTATTGTGAATATATTTGGTCTGCTTTACCCTTGGTTTCTTATGTAGTGAGATTATCTGTTGCCTAAGTCTTTGTGGGCATAGTTAACTTCCTTGGGTTAGAATTTTCCTTCCAAAATTTTTTGTAGGGCTGGATTTGTAGATATGTATTTGGAAAATCTGGCCTTGCCATTAAATATCTTGTTTTCTTCTCTATGGTGATTGAGAGTTTTGCTGGGTATAGTAGCCTGGGGTGGCTTCCCTGGACTCTTAGTGTTTGTAGAACATCTGTCCAGGACCTTCTGGCCTGGAGTGTTTCCATGGAGAAGTCAGGTCTGCCTTTATATGTTACCTGTTTTTCCTTCTCTGCTCTTAATATTCTTTCTTTAATCTGTAGGTATGTTAGGTGTTTTGATTATTATATATCGAGGGGTCTTTTTTCTTTGGTCCAGTCCATTTAGTGTTGTGTATGTTTCCTATATTCTCATGGTCATGTCCTTCTTCAGATTGGGAACGTTTTCCTTGATGACTTTGTTGAATATGTTTTTGACACCTTTGAGCTGGGCTTCCTCACCTTCCTTTTGGCGTATTATTCTTACATTTGGCCTTTTGACAGTTTCCCACATTTCCTGGAGGTTTTGTGTTAAGTGTTTGCATTTTTCTTTGGTCGATGAATCTCTTTCCTCTAGTTTATCTTTCGTGCCTAAGATTCTCTCTTCCATCTCTTGAATTCTGTTGGTTATGCTTGCATCTGTAGTTCCTGATCATTTGACCAGTTGTTCTATTTCCAGCATTCCTTAGGTTTGTGTTGTCTTTATTTTCTCTATTTCAGTTTTCAAGTCTTGAACCGTTTCCTTCACCTGCTTAATTGTTCATTCTTTGCTTTCTGTACTTTATTTACTTCCCTTAGGAAATGTTTTCATTTCTTCCAATTTTTTGTTTGTTTTTTCTTCCATTTCTTTCAGGGATTTTCTCACATCTTCTTTGAAGGCCTCTATCATTTTTATGATGATAATTTTTAAATCGTTCCCTTCTGCTCCTTCTGCTTTTTTGTGTTCTGGTATAGTTGGTGTTGTTTCCATAGATTCTGGTGGCTTCATGCTTGATTTTCTGTTGTTAGGTGTTTTCTTTTATTGTCTTCTTCCCATAGCTTCTTCCAGTGTCTGTTGGTGGGGTCTCTCCCTTTGTCTCTGGTACTTCCATGGTGGGTTTAGTGGGTCAGAACTTTCATGTATGAAGCTCTGGGTGGTCCAAGCTCTCTAGGAGGACTCTCCAAAGGCAGGGGCAGGTAGTCAGGATAGTGTTCAGGCTCCAGCAGAAGACTGGTGATGGGGGTCAAAGATCCAGAAGGCTTGGACTCAGGATATTCCTTGTGCCTATAGGCAGATCTAGCCTGGGCCTGGCACTCTCTAGCTGAGGCTTCTTTAGCAGAGTCCCTGGGATGGGGTTCGAGGATCCTACCAGCAGGAACTCAGAGTGTTCCTGCAGAGATAGGCAGATTTCTAGAGGGGCCCATTACACCAGTAGAGGATCAGCATTTGGGGTCAGAAGCCAGGCATGTGGATATACGTGTGTTCTGCATGGATAGTCAGGTCTTGTATGTTCAGATCTGCTCAGAGAAGTTCCCAGAAGGTGTCTGGCTTCTTGGCTCCACCTGCTGTCTCAGTGCTCAACTAGAGCTGTGGGACAGTAGGCAGTGTAGGGCACAGGGTAGGGGGGAGGGCAGGCTCTCAGTGGGGGCTGTGGTGGTTGTATCACAGCTCCAAGAGTGCTCTGCATGGGGACTGGACACAAGGGCAGGGGGATACAGGGCCAGCCCAGGGAAGTCCTGGGTAAGGTGTAGGGGAGAGTCCACCGGAGTTGTGCAGTTCTACCTCAGGAGAGATGCATATTCTTTGTTTATGTAGTCTTTACACTTGTCTGAACACATGTAGGCCAGCAAGATTGATTTCCCTCAAAACTACCAGGAGCCATAGCACCATCCAAAACTTTTCCTAGCAAAAGAAAAACAAAATACTTTCATTTAGGGTAAATGTATTTTATTCTGAAGATAAAGAACACATGTTCACAACAATTTGGAAGCTTAGTTCATGGGCTGTGACTACTTACTGGTATGAAATCCTTAAATACTGAATTTTGTGATCATTTATTTCATTAGTCAGTAATTAACGGGACTGTCTTGGACAACTGGTGTACAATTTTATGCTTTCCACAGTAGAAACACGTACTATGATTTCATTTAGATCCCATGCCACTTTAACTGATGATAGGTCAGTTTAGGCCTTTATATTTAAATGACTTTCACTTTTAAACTAAAAAAAAAAAAACAACAACAAAAAAAACATACACACACACACAAACACACACACACACAAACGCTCCCCTATGTTATTGAAGACATTTGGTAAATACAAATGTAGTACTTGAAAACTGCACTGTAGGAGATGCAGAGGTGGCTCAGTGGAAATGTAACTGCCACACAAGTGTGAGGACAGAGTCTGCCTCCCAGGCACATTAAGATTGAAGAGCACCCCAACACGCCTGGGTTCCCAAGCTTAGAGGCATCCATTGATGGGACCCGTTGCCTAGCAACATGAACTAAATGCATTCTTGTTACCTTTGGAAGTAGGAGGTTGCCTGGAGATGATGCTTCTCCTCCTTTATGACATCACCTCAGTGTGAGGGATAAATACCCTGAGCCAGGGCCCAATTCAGCTGTACTGGATGCAGACTAGTTTTAAGCTTCTGGTGACGGCTAGCCTTTCGAGGAACATTGAAATGAGTATTTTATAAAGGTAGGCTGACTTATTTAGTCTTTGTGCCTTTGACCTTGAAGGGGAATGAGTACTTATGTCACTAGAAGGTTCCATAGGTGTGACTAAATTCTATGTATTCACCCCAGGTCCAGGTAATCAGGTGACACAATGTAAAGGAGATTCTCAACAAAGAGAAATGCAAACCCTCCCTTCGCTGCAGCTTTTATACCTAGTAATAGCATAGCCCATGAGACTTTCCCAGAGGCTTCTGTTCTCATTCAGAGAAATGGGTACTAATCTTACAAGAGCCTCCATAAATTAGTCTGGCCTTCTCTGACTACTGTGATTTTATGTATAATCTCCCACTCTTAATTAGCCACCTTTGTGTCTGGATCTGCCTTTAGGACACCACTCACACTGAACTTTGTGTTCCCCAACCCCATTCATACTCAGTGCTCACCACCTCATGTTATTCAATCCTTTAACGTTGGGAAGTGAGAGTAGATCAGTTTGTTCCCAATATATATTCCAAATTTGAGCTCCTTCAGGAGCAAGATTCCCAAGGAAAAGCCCCCTGGGGGAGGAGAGCATCTGCATAGCTTCAGGTAACCAAGAGCTGGTAGAAGCCTGGGGCAGCAGGAGTTGTTCTCCATGTAGGAGAAGCTGGGTGGGCAGGAACCAGCTGGTACAAGGAGGAAGGACTTGGGGTGGCATAGGGAAGGAATAGTGTGTCCCCAGGGTCCCCCTCATCCTAGGCTGATAGACCATAACCAGGGGGTCCTTCCCTAGCCACCTCATTCCCCCACTGAAGCTTATCCTCTTCAGGCAGCCTCTGCTTTTGAGTTTGGAAAGGCACTGTGTTGTTGTAGAAGCTTCCATCCCAGATCTGGGAGCAGCTGTATAGCCAGGCTCCCAGCAGGTGCGTCCTCTCATGGTACAAGTGTGTTTCCCAGGAGATAAAGATGGCATTGTTGATGGCATGATGGTGAGGAAGGCAGTTGTGGCCAGTGAGACACAGGTTGCCCTGGTGGACTTTGAGCTCTGTCCCCTTGAATCCTAACAGTACTTTCCTCTCCATCCTATCCCTCTATGGCCCGCAGAAGCGATGGAGGATGAGGAGAGAAGGAGGAAGATAGAATATGGCAGGGCAAAGGTAGGACCATGGTGGCCTGGCTACAATGGGAGGAGGTTATCTCTGGGCAGGAGTAGGGTCAGGAGGGGTTAGGCCGAAGGGCAGGGGCTGTGGCTGGGGACAAATGCTCTTTCTGTCAGTAGTGGGAGACATGATACCTGCACTGACAGCATCCATTTTCCCCTAAAACTTTCCAAATGCTATTATGTGACTGATTGGTGCTTTGAGCTTCCTGAATAGGTGTTTAGTGTTCTCTTTGGATTTGAGAAGTATCATTTCTTCTTCGTCTTCTTCTCCTCGTCCTCCTACTCCTCCTTCCACTCCTTCCATCCTTCTCCTTTCCCTTCTTCTCTTGTATATTTGCGTACAATATCTTTTGGAGGTGTGTAGAATTCTGAGACCGAAGGTTCTGTAAATTAAACAGCACCTGTAGAATTTCTGTTAATGTAATTATTATAAATTTGTTGTACACTTATGTGTGGGCATGCTTGTATGGCAAGGCCTGTAAATAATCCAGAATTAAAATATGTATCTGTCAGTGGGCTTAATGAATAATTTCACCCAAAAATGAATGTAATGATTTCTTTCTGAAATTATCTCTTTGAACTTATTTTGCCGTCCTTGCTCCCTAAAATGAAGTTAACTTTGAGATAATGTCATAAGTGGAAACAATTATGATATTTTTAATCTGTTTTCCTATTGTACTGGCTGGCTTTGTATCATCTGGACACAAGCCACAGTCATCAGAGAGGAGGGAGCCTCGATTGTTTCATAGAAAATAAATTTTATAAAAAGGAAGTTCTGGCTGGAGAGATGGTTCAGTATGCAAAATGTTTCATATGCAAGTAAAGTTCAGGTCTCCAAAATCCATATAATAATCCAGGCATGGTGGTGTGAGTCCTATATCACGACACAGGGAAACATAGATGGAGACATGAAGTTGCCTGGAATATGCTGGCCAGCCTACCTAGCCAACACTATGAGCCACTGCTTCAGTGGTGACAATACAGGATGGTACCTGCAGGCAACCTCTGGCGCCGCATGCACACACTCTGGCAAGGACACCTGCACACTCACTCAAACACATTCTACTCACCAGCACAATCAGAGAAATTAAATCTAGAGGAAACACTTGTAGTTTCTTTTCAGAAACACACAGAAGTTTTTATACCTGTTTACAAGATTTAATTATGGCTGTGAGTTTATTGTTACTGAAATCCAAGCTAGATACCATTCTTGATGGTTGAAGTCTGAGGTGAAGCCTGCTGTGTCTCTATTAAGAAGAGGTGCGATGATTTTATTTTCATAATAATTATGTTGGGATAATGTTTTCAGCCTCTACTCTGTCTTAAGTATTGTCATTACTGACTTGAATCAATAAGTTTAATAAGGATTCACTATAGTTCACTCATCATTGAGATATATATGAGATGATAATTCTAAGGAGATGGTGGTATTTTATTTGTCCTAGTCCAATGGTAGGAATATTGTATATTGTTGAAGAAGTCTGTTACCTTTTATATTTTTCCTTCTACCATGGATGCTGAAAGTGTGTGCTGCTCTTCTATCCCTAAATGGTTTAATCCTCATTCATTACCTTTATGAATTTCATTAGTGTCCAACATCTTAGACATTGCCTTGCCCTTGTTTTAATTTTTATTGGCTACATCTTAAAAGAGAAATCGCAAGAGAAAGAGGTGTCCAGAATTAAACATTTTCAAATTAAACATAGATAAGAGAGGTACATTTCTGTGGAGTCTAAGTAAATTGTATGAATGATATGCAAATGATTGAAGGCTAGAAAGCATTAACCTCTTAAATTTAGATTATTTGCATGATTATCCTTTAGATAAGGCTACATAAACCACAGTTTGGACTAAATTTTCAGGCACAAGCTAGTTATCTTTAGCCGTAATGTAAAGTCCTAACAAACACATGAAGGATGATAGTCTTGACCTTCTTTGTGTGTTATGCCTGAGATATGAGAAATGTCTTAAATACTCTGAGTGCCTGCCTCTCTCTCCATCTGATGTTGAGCTAATTTTCTTTATTTCAGATAGTTTCAGTTTTTTGTCTTGATTTAGAAAGATCCAGTTTCTTTGTAGCACAAAAGCAATTCTCTATCAAGGACAGCAAAAGTGTCCTTTGTTTTGTCACTCCATTTTAATGATAGTTTGAGTTAAATAAAATGACCCAGAGCTTTAATAAGGGTAGAAAAAAATCTTAGGTGATAATTCTGCTTTGTCTCCCACCCACCCCCATAGCTTGCTCAGTATAGAGCAAGAAAGGCCCAAGGTGAACTGCAGTCTAAGAACAAGTTTAAAAAATTTTCAAAGTGCGAACAACATCAACACTGCTTGAATAATAATGAAAGAACTTCTCATGAGTTCAAGACCGATGGGATACCTAATCAGGAACTGGTTGCGGTGAGTGCTTTCAGTTTTTCAGCATAGTTCTGAATGGACTGTAGTGTAAGGAGAGTGGCCATCAGCACCCTGTGCAGTTTAAAGATGACTTTTGTCTCTTCTTGCAAATTTCAGGAGTAAGGCAGTAGCTAGCCATAAAATATTTAATAACCTCAAGAACACAGGTGATGCCAAACCCAGCCTTGTTGCGTTACTTGGGTAGGTAACAAATCAAAACTTGCCATGAAGCCATTTCCTGCTTTTAGTGTATTAAAAGAAGTAGTTTAGTTACTATTTTATCATACTGAAAACACTGGTATATTTGTGATGATATTAGTAACCAAAAAATTGTTTGTTTGAGACAGAGTTTTCTGCATAGATTCTGAACATTATCCAGAAACTCACTATGTAGACTCACTATGAGTGTCTGCTTCTGTTTCCAACAGCTACTGGATGAGGGGTCTATGATGGTGGATAAGTTAGTCATCAATCTCATTATCAGGGAAGGGCATTTAAGGTAGCCTTTCCATGTTACCCAAGTTGTTGTGGTCAGTCATGTAGGTCTCTGGGTATTTCTCTAGAGTCAATTTTTTCTTCATACCTATAATGGCATTTTCTTAATTAGTGATTAGTACCAGGGATCTCAGTCCATTGGGAGTGGTGTCATTCTGGGGAGGGGTCCTGTGATCTTTCAGAAGGAAGGCTGAGTAAGCCAATGAGAAGAAATTCACCATGCACCATCCTCCATGTCGTCGTCTGTATCAGCTCTTGCTTGAAGATTCCAACCCTGTTTGAGTTCCTGGCTTGACTTCCTTTGAAGATTGTACAATGACATAGAAAAATAAGGCAAATAAACTCTCTCCTCCACAACTTGATTTTGTTCATTCAACAGTAGGAGCCCTGACTAACATAGTATCTGATCTCATTGATCAGAATTTGGTAGCAATAATCAGAAAACAGCTTAAAATAAATGAAGCCAGAGAGTTCAATGTACATATAAAGGTGTCCTACAGAATTTAGGCGCAGAAATATAATCAAGACTTTGAAAGATATGGTAAGTAGAGTCTGAAAAATCACCAGGGTGCAGCTGTTTGTTCCTGTCCCACTTCTCGAGGTATTGTGAGTGGCCTCAATCCTATTTCCCTTACTAGACCTACGTTCTCTGAACTATCATTTGGAAAATAATTTATGGCTCAGTCAGTCCAGTCATAGCACAGCAAATCTCAAACCCCTGAATAAAGAGAGTTCACAGAGAGCCAGTGTCTGCAGAAAAAGCCTCCAGAATTCTATTCACAAACAGTCACTTCAGGGCTCAGTATGTTGAAGGTTCTTTCTGTTTTCAACTTACAGGCCAGCAAGACATGGCCCAGCAGCTCCCACAGTATCTCTGCTGAGGGGCTGGCTTTCCTCAAACATCAGGTCCTTGTCCAGCAACAGCAGCTGGATAAACAAAATGATCTGATAAACGATTATCAGAAAAAGGAGGAGGAATTCAAAACTCTAATCAACTTTCTACAAGAGAAAATTAGAGTAAATGAAATGGTAAAGTAAGATGTCAGCTAGCCTGTCACACTTTGTAATATTCTTATTCATGTGTCTTATGAATGTGAATTAGAAATTTTATAATTAAATGAAACAGTGAAAATGGAAAATAATTTATTTCTAAAGCCATCGAGAAACTCATACTAACTGTATGTGTCAAATGTATAGTTGTTGAGATTGTAGTGTCCACTACTGTGTTCCTTAAAGTGGTTTGCATACGTTACCTCAAGTCTCAGTAGAACCTAAAGCTATAACTCAAATATCTTGTCCCATCTGATGTCTTTCCATCTACTTTAGCTATGATACTGAAATTGTGAAAATACCTTTGTCACAATATAAAATTCTATAGATGTATCACAAAAACAAAATGCAGTGAATTATATTCTATTTACTGTATACATTTGGATATTAAGGTTCTTTGGGGCAGGAGATGACATTATGTACCACGTAGATGAAAATCTTAAATTATAAATCAACTCATCCTAAAGGTTTGCTTTCACTGATTTTCCAATGAGAAATGAAAAGTCAAAAGTGAATTATTGCTGGCGGCTTTAGTCCCTTACCAGACTTGGAATTCAGATAGTTTAGGGCACAGCAGAGTGTTGGACCATACTGCTTTTTCACATGTAACAAAAATGCATTATAATACATAGAAAATCTAGGGAACACTCTGAGTTTGAGTTGTCAGCTCAGAAAATTCATTTGGTATTATGTGAGTCCTTAGATAGATCAGCAGTGAATCAGGGTGTTCCAAGTTCTAGAGTCTATTTAAAACTTTGAATATAAGATTATTAGTTTGCAACCATTAACTATCAAGGCAAAGTGAATATTATGGGTCATTTGGATTTTGTTTTCCTGCCACAGACAAAAGAACTTAAAAATACAATTACTAGTTAGGATGTTCTTTAGTGATGAGATGGGAGGTTGTGAGCTGGCAGATGTCGTATAATTTGACTAAGATGAACTGAATGATGCACTTTAATCTAGTGCAGGTCATGCCTGTGGGGTTAAATTCGTCAGTCCTATTTACCCCAATTTCCAACAATTTCTTTCTTCAATTGAGTATCTATATTGTGTATGGTTGGATGATCATGCTGCCTCTTGAGTGCTGTGACTATATTATAGGCGTGCGTGGCTCAGGGTATGATTTTCTGAGGGAGCATAACTGTCAAATGCTGTAGACACTTTTGTGTTTTTCCATGAACTGAACTTAGATGGAAACACTCAGCACTTCCTTCAGACAGCTTCCTTCTGTCTGAGTTGTGACATTTTTTTGTCTATTAGTATACATCCATTCAGAATTTTTTTGAATTCTGCTTGCCAAGGACCTTTGTAATATAATTCACCTGCTGTGGCCAGTTCTGTAGTTATTTCATGCTTAGTATTTGGATCTGAAGCCTTTGCCCAGAGAGAAAACTAAAGAACAGATCGAAACCACTGCCTAGACCTCTGCTCCACCTGGTGTTTTGATGAGACTGTGATATGCCTGTGCTTGATGTCTTCCTCTGGGATGAGCCCTTACAGTTGTGTAATTGAAGTCAAAGGCAAATAGCACAGTTTCTCAGTCTCCAAGTTTGTGCTTGCACTGAAAGTGCAATTCCAGCTCCATTTGCTATATATACTCAGTTTTCATTGATGTCCCTTAAGTGTCATACATTGAAATGAGTACAGACCCATGGAAATGTTTCTTATCATAGGAACATGTTTAGATCACTAGAGTTTATGGGAGTAAACTGAACTTACTTTGAAATCTTTTTGTCTGAGTACTCTGAGAGTGATTAATATTATAACTACCTATCAGAAGATTACATATAATGCAATATCAAGCAGTTAATTTTAAAAGGGAACTTGTAACAGTTCAGCAAATATTTTTGGTTTCTTTCTTACAATGATTTGTCTGGAGAGTGAACTAAGGTCAGGTCATCAGCCTAGCAGTCCTTAATTTTCCTTCATTCTTTTCTAAATATTTTTTTTTTTTTGGCAGTGCTGGTAATAGAACCCAGATTCTCATACATGCTACGAAAATAAGGGTGTATGTTTCTAATTTTAACATGTGTTTCATTTTTTTTTTTGGTATTTTAAAATTTTTCATACAGTATATTATCATTTTCTTTCCTGTTCTTCTAGATTGTTCCTACCCACCTTAATTAAATTTTTAATCACAGCAAATGTAATTCAATATTTATTCCAAAAAGGTCTGAACTGCTGTAGAGCTCTTATTTTCTCCTAGATGTCTCATCATGGAGATGATTGAGGGGCAGGCAGGACGGGTACTTTTCATAGAGTGATGTAAAAATTGACCTCCATCTGTCTTTTGTTAAAGTTAAGCAACAAAGTTACCAGAAGTTGTTATAATTCCTTTTTTTTCCTCCTGAAGGAAGAAGATGAAAAAGTAGAAAATGCTAATAAGATACACGAACAGCAGGCAGTCATTGAGGTGTTGCAGGAAAGAAAGGCTATAGAAGAGAAGAGGAGTGATGCTCTACAGAGACAGTTAGAGACTGCTGCAAAATTAATATTAGACTTAAAAGAACAGCTTAAAAGACAGGCCCAAGAGACCCAAAGCGTAAAACGAGAGCTAGCCATTTCTAAAGATAGAGAGAAATCCTCTAGTTTAGAAATGAAACACTTGAAGGAGACAGTTGAAGGCTTTCAGAAGAGATGTTACCAAACTGACACCAGCATAGAGCAGAGCAACGAAAGAACAACAGAGAGGAAATTAGACCACTTCCACGTGGAGCTTGAAGAAATATACAGTAGAGAAATAATGATCTTGAAAGAAGGATTAGTAAAACAGCACAAATCTGAGATAGAGGATCTCAAATCCCACCATAAAGGTGAAAGGGAGTCTATTTTAACATCGTATGCTCATACTACTTTTGATATGTGCACTATGTACAAACAGTATAAAAAGCAATTAGAGTTGTGGAGTTTAATGCTAACTGGACAGAACATAAAATTGCAAGATACTCTTTGGCAAAATGAGAACCTCAGCAAAGAGCTCTCCATACTTCAGAGAGAAAAGCGTGAACTTCAATGTCACTTTAATGACCTTTTAGAAGAGGTCAACATGTTAAGAGAGAAGATTGTTAGAGATCAAGAAAAAATTGTAGACCAGGAAAGGAAACTAAATGATGCACATAAATGCCACCAGACAGTGGGAGAATTGAAAGCTGAGATCGCTGCTCTACACAAAAACCAGAAGAAGCTTGAGTTTAAACATGAATCAGAAATTAGAAATTACCAAACAAAACTTGAAATGCTAGAAAAAGAAAAGAATGAGATACGAAACACAATGGCAAAATCCCAAGAAATCAAACTGGAGCAGCTTCAAAGTCAGCTCTTGTCCAGCCAGGAAGAAGAACTCTCCAAGTTTAAAAAAGATCTAGAAGTTGAATTTCAAACGAATATTGCAAAACTAAAAGATAATTTAGCCATTCAGCACAAGAAACAGATAGAGGAGTTAGAAACTGATATCGTTAAAAAGATGGAAAGGATGCGGTGTGAATTCTGCAAGTTGATGAGTAAGCAGAATCAACTAACATTAGAAATTTCTGAGCTAAGAGATTTATACTACTCACATATTGATTTGAAATCAGAACAAACGACCTTCATATTTATAAGCTTAAAATGAAAATGTTATCCTCAAACTGGATGAAAAGGAACAGTGTACACTTGAACAGGAAATTATCACTAAGCTAGAATAACTGCTGCAATCCTTGGTGGTTTTGATCTTAGCCATTCTGATCTGTGTAAGATGGAATCTCAGAGTGAATTTGATTTGCATTTCCCTGATGAGCAAGGATGCTGCGCATTTCGTTAAGTGTCTTACTACATTTTGAGACTGTTTTATGGAGAATTCTCAGTTTAGATCTCTACCCTAGTTTTTAATAGGATTATTTGGTAGTTTGATTTCTAGTTTCTTAAGTTCTTTGTATATTTTGGAGGTCAGCCCTCTGTCAGATGTGGGGTTGGTTAAGGCATTTTGATTCCTTAGGGAGACATTTTGTCATGTTGACTGTCTTTGCTTTTCAGAAGCTTCTCAGTTTAGGGGGTTCCATTTATTCATTTTTGCTCCCAGAGCTTGTTCGACTGGCGGCGTACTTTGAACGTGGTCTCCTGTGCCTATGCACCCAAATATATTTTGACTTTTTGGTGTAGATGGATTTATATGGAGGTCTTTGATCCATTTGAACTTGAGATTAGTGCATGGTGATACATATGGATCTATTTGCATCCTTCTACATGTTGACTCCCAGTTATACCAGCATCATTTGTTGAAAGTTTTCTTTCTCCATATCATATTTTCAGGTTCTTTTTCAACAGTTAGGTGTTCAAAGCCTTGATATCAAGCTGCATTGATATCAAGCTATTGGATTCTATTTTACTGGTCTTCCTGTCTGTTTTTATGCCATTACCAAGTTGTTTTCATCACTCTAGCTCTATGGTAGAGCTTGAAGTCAGGGATGGTGATGCGCTAAGAAAATCCTTTATTTTTCAGAATGATTTTGTCTATCCTGGGTTTTTTTTTTTTTTTTCCATTTGAAGTTGAGTATTTTTCGATCAATTTCTGTAAAGATTTTGAATCTCTAGATTACTATTGGTTGGACTGCCATTTTCACTGTGTTGATCCTACCTTTCCAAGAGCATGGGAGATCTTTCCATTTTCTCATATCTTCAATGATTTCATTCTTTAAAGACTTCAAGTTGTTGTCATACATTTCTTTCACTTGTTATGATACAGTTACCCCAAGACATTTTATGGCTTTTGTGAAGAGTGATGATTCTCTGATTTCCTTCTCAGCCTGTTTGTCATCTGTATATAGAATGGCTACTGATTTTTTCTGTTAATCTTGTATCCTGCCACATTACTTAAGGTGTTAATCAGTTTTGGAGCTCTCTGTTAGAATTTTGGGGTCACTTATGTATACTATCATGTCATCAGCAAATAGGGAGAATCTGACTTCTTTTCAGAATTGTATACCTTTGATCCCTGTGTTTTCTTCTTGTTAGAGCTAGGACTCTGAGTACTATGTTGAATAGGCATGGAGAGAGTGGAAATCCTTGTCTTGTTCCTGATTTTAGTCGGATTTTTTGAGTTTATCTCCATTTAGTTTGATGTTGGCTGTTGGGTTGCTGTGTGTTTACTTTTTCATGTTTAGGTATTTACAATTAAGAATGGGTAATTTTTAAGTCTCCAATAGACTTGCTCTGCTGAAAATGTCAGATTTGAAGCAGTACTTAAGAAGGAACATAAGTTTTCACGTCAAGACTTCTTTGGTTTTTTAATTTGATTTGATTTTACTTGTATTTTAATGCCATGTATTGTTTGTGTTGATATGATCTGCAGCTATCCTGTCTATTGTTTTCAAGTGACAGTGGATTGTTCTATTAGTAGGTAATAAAGTGGTTTAGTGAGTAATGATCCCTGTTTCTGAAAAGAGGAGGAGAGAACGGAAGACATATATAAAATCTTTGTTTTAATTGATTTAATTTTTTGGCACTAGGGCTGAAACCCATTCTAGCCAAGGTACCCTACCACTGAACTATGTCCCTGTGCAAAAAAAAAAAGTGAATACTCATTTGTGGAAGTTTTATTTGAGTTTTGCAATGATGTATTTAATGGGTGTATTGTTTTGGAGTATAGCCCACTGATATATACACTTCTACACAATAGAAATATCCAGTCTTTGAAATTGATCTGAGACAATTAATTTGCACAATGGTCGCTAAATTTGGAAGAAATTAAAATGTGTCTTCTTTTAGGGATACTTCTTTTTGGAACATTTCACTCTGACAGTATTACTTACACGTGTACAGTGAATGGCTTACATATGCTATATCTTCTGCTAGGTAACAACAAAGAACCTTTCCAAGTGCTCATTAGAAGACTTCAAAGGGCAGTATCTGAGGAGTGCTGCTGTATTACAGAGGTAAAATGTTACTCCTTGATGTTATCACCTAGAATCCAATTGCAGAGCGGGAGTAGTGATGAGAAAAGTGTTCAAGACCAGGGTATAGACACCTACAGAGATAACTGACCTGAACAAGGGGGAGCTCAAGGACCCCCAAGACTGATAGGTGGTAAACCAGTAAGGGACCAACAGTGGACCCAAGAATGCAGGTCTCAGTTAGAAGTCCTGGGCAGTCTATGGGACCTATGACAGTGTTACCAGGACAATCCCTAGTGCCTGAAAGGATTTGGGATGCACATTTTCCATGGAAGGATATTCGCTTAACCTAGAGACACATCAGAGGGCTCCTGGGAAGCTGGGAGACTCGACCACTGGGCAGCTGGACAACCTGACCACTGGGCAGCTGGACCCTGATATCCTCCTCTCCTCATCCTCTTACTGCTCCACTTCCTCAGGTCTCCTTCTGTTCTTGCTCTGCCTGCCATGCCCTTCTTTCCTTGTTTGGCTTCCCTATTGTACATTCAGCTCTTTATTAGGACCAACAGAGTTTTAGACAGGCATAGCTTCTCAGATTTAAACTAATGCAGCACAAACAAAAGTCACACACTTTGAAATATTCTACCATAACCGTGACTGCAGACCATGCTGAGTCCTGGACTATCAGATCAGGACTGCAATGCATCAGCATCTCAGCCAGATGAACTGAAACTCTCACTCCTGGTCTTTGTTAATGACATTCCGTTTTCCTAGTGGTACCTATCCTTGTCCAGTCTTCTCACTTGTTCCTGTTGTTTTAAATGTTACTTTCTTGTGTCATCTTCTCTTGACTTAATAGGCTGAGACATTTTCCCTCTGTCTCTCCTAGTTTCTATTAGCCCAGAAGCCCAGTTTGCATTCTTATTTCATGTTTCAAAGCACTCTGGTAAGCATATATTTGCTTCTCATGACTTTATATTATTGATCTTCCTCTTCCACAAGACTCCTAATTTTCAAATGAGAAAAGTCTGTGTCTATTCCATCCTGTTAGCAGAGCAGTAAGTTTGCACATAGTAAAGTCTCAGTAGTTATTCATGTTTGAATTGAGTAAATATATAAAATTATCAGGCAATATATTATGATGTGATCTGATGTTTTTGTTTTATTCCCTAGGAAGTAACAGGTAAGTGTTCCCTTTTTAAGTGTCCTCGAGAGGCTGGAAAATGGCTCAGTCAAGTGCTGGGTATGCATGAAGAAGACCTAAGATTATTCCCTCCAAACAGGTGGCAAGGGAAGCATGTCCTGTAATCCCAGTTTGAGTGAAGTAGAGACAGGTGGATCCCTGGGACTTGCTGACCAAACAGTCTAGCATAATTGAAAAGTTCCAAATGTGTTGAGAAACTGAGGTGAAAACATCTGCTACTGAGCTCTGACTTCCATGCCCATGCAACCCCATATAAAGTTTATATACTCAAACATGCTTGTACACACAAGCAAGGAAATAAACATTCGGAAGGTAGGAATGTGGTAGCCGACACCTGATAAAGTGAGTAGTTACCAATTAAAATACTCTCTCAGAAAATGGTTTTATCCTGTTGCTGACTGGTTTATAGAGCATCTATATTTGTCTTGTCTAGCTGGAGGAAACTCTTTCCCCTTGTAATTTAGGTGTGCTTTACTTAACTAGCTTTATTTTCCCTTTCATTCAATATAAGCCTCTGTCAGCAGGTCATTGTTTTTACTCCTTAGAGCCTAGGTCTTGTCACAGAGCCTTTCCAGAAAGTCACTACTGTAAACTATTAACCAAAGCCCATGTCAAATCTGGGTTCTCACCAGTTGCTCAGGTGCACTTCTGAATCACTGTCATTGTATTCAGACTTCAGAGGTATTGCTTCTCGAATAGTCATATTTCCTCAGGTAGCTAATGAACGCTCTGAGGATAAAGATGCATACACACCAAGGCTCACACCCTAACACACACACACACACATACACCCACTCTCTCTCTCTCTCTCTCTCTCTCTCTCTCTCTCTCTCTCTCTGTCACTCTTTCTCTCTCTCTTTGGTGTGTGTGTTATGTAGATTATTAATGTTTATTTTAATGAATAGTGTACTACCTGTCAGTTACATGCTTAAACCAAATCATCCAGAAGTAAACAAATATTATGTTGTCAAGTATTGATGATAAAAATTAGTTGCTTACACTAAAATCTCAAAGGGCTTTAAGATGAAATTTCCGTGAAACATTTGTTTCTGGAATTTGAGTGATCCTCTGGATATAGGGAGCATTGCTAATATAATGACATTCCCATGAGTATGACAGTGAGTCACTTGTCAACAGAAAGCAGTAGTTGGATGAGAACAGCACTATTGTTGGGGCTTAAGAAACACACTTAATGCAAAGTTCTTTAATTTTTTTTAATATAGAATTCAAAATACCAGACTGAATATTTATGTCATCTTCTGTTTTCAACAGGACCACAGACAGCAAGAAGATGCTGTGAAAACTGAGTTCACAGAAGAAAATGTATCAGGAGAGGAAGCAAGGATTTTGTCCTTTTGCTCTCAGGCTGCTTTACAGAACAATGGTAAATTACAAGTGTGGAACACATTACAGTATTATTTACCCAATATTTCCATATGTGCTTTTCTTAAAACTCTGTGCATTTGATGACATAGGGAATTTCATGTTCATCTTCTTGTTCAGGTTTCTCCTTCTTACAGTGACAGTCCAGACTCTTCATATCTTTTTTTCTTCATCGTTGCTCATATTTTCAGTTTCTAAGTTATTTTAAACATAATGATTTAAAATTGATATGTGTAGTTTTTCTACAACCACAATGGTAGAAACAGGGATCTTGAGTCATAATGTATATTATTTATTTATTTATTTATTTATTTATATTTAATTTTATATAACAAAGTCCAATTAAATGAAAACAAACATTTATACATAATATTTGGGAATTTGGGCGTCATTCTTTCCAAACTACTTCCTGCTGGTAAGGGGCGCTGTCATGGGGGATTCGAAGAAGATTCAGATATCCTGGCTGTAGTCTGTAGGGCAGTTTTGTCTAGCTGTTTTGAATGTAGGATCACCTTGTACTATGTTTCAGGCGGTCTGGCGTAATCAAACCACATTAGTCTGGAAGGAATCCACATCTTTTCATTTTCTGTGGAAACAAAAATAGAAATCCTTTTCCCCAGTAACTTGTCCTTCAACTTAAATTTTGGAGTCAAAACATTGTTTTAATAAGATAAATAGTGTTTTATGTACATACAATTAATTCTGCTTTGTCACCAAGAAACTTGTCCCCAATTGTGCCTTTGATCCTCCCTGAATAGTTTAATGTCAAGCTAGAATTATCCTAAAGAAGGGAACAACAATTGTGAAAATGTATCCATAATATTGGGCTGTGAGGCATTTTCCTAATTAGTGATTGGTGTGAGAAGGCTCAGCCCATTATGAGTGAGTGGTACCATTCTGGGTAGTGGTCATGTCTTCTTCAATGCATGGTAATGCCACCAGAAACTGAGAGAATTGAATCTGAGATTGATGCTCTGTGAAAAACCAGAAAGATCTTGAGTTTAAACATGAACCAGAAATTAGATGTTATTCAATGAACTTGAAATGCTAGAAAAAGAAAAGGATGAGATTCTAAACACAATGTCAAAATCCCAAGAAATCAAACTGGAGCAATTGCAAAGCCAACGCTTCTCCAGTCATGAAGATGAACTCTCCAAGTTTAAAGATCTAGAAATTGAATTTCAAATAAATATTGAAAACCTTAGATAATTAGGAATTCGCCACAAAAATCAGATAGATGTGTCAGAAATTGAAGTCTTTAAAAAGATGGAAAGCATGTAGTGTGAAAACCACAACTTGATGAGTAAGCAGAATCAATTAACATTAGAAATTTCTGAGCTAAGAGATTTACAGCACTCACATATTGATTTGAAATCAGAACAAAAGACTCTTCAGATTAATGAGCTTAAAAAGAAATTGATATCCTCAAACTGGAAGAGAAGGAAAAGTGGGCACTTGAACAGGGATTTCAGGAGTTACAACTCATAACTGAGTTAGAAAAACTGCCACAGTCATTGGTGGTTTTGATCTTAGCCATTCTGATCCATGTAAGATGGAATCTCAGAGTGGTTTGATTTGCATTTCCCTGATGACTAAGGATGTTGAGCATTTCATTAAGTGTCTTTCTGCCATTTGAGATACTTTTGTTGAGAATTCTCTGTTTAGATCTTTACCCCATTTTTAATTGGATTATATAATATTTTAATTTCTAGTTTCTTAAATTCTTTGTATATTTTGTAGATAAGCCCTCAGTCAAATGTTGGGTTGGTGAAGATATTTTCATTTTGTAGGGAGCCATTTTGTCATGTTGACTGTCTTCTTTGCATTTCAGAACCTTCTCAGTTTCAGCAGGTCCCATTTATTAATTTCTGCTCTCATAGTTTATGTGACTGGTGTCTATTTAGGAAGTGATCCGTGTGCCTATGCGTTCAAATGCATTTACACTTTTTGGTGTGGATGGATTTATATTACATCTTTGATCCATTTGAACTTGAGTTTCATGCATAGCATTAGATATGGATTCACTTGCATTCTTCTACATGGTGACTGCCAGATGTACTAGCACCATTTGTTGAATATGTTTTCTTTCTTCCATTTTATAATTTTACCTTCTTTGTCAAAAATCAGGTGTTTATAGGCTTGTGTGTTGATATCAGGCTCTTGGATTAAATTCCATTTGTCTACCAGTCTGTTTTTATGCAAATACCAAGTTGTTTCCATCACTAGATCTCTATGGTAGAGTTGGAAGTCAGAGATTGTGATGGCCCAGAATATCATTTAGTTTGAAAAACTATTTTGGCTATCCTGGGTTTTTTGTTTTTCCCTTTGAAGTTGAGTATTTTTCAATCAAGTTCTGTGAAGATTTGTGCTGGCGTTTTGAATCTGTAGATTACTTTTGGTAGCATTGCCATTTTCACTGTGTTTATCCTACATATCCAAGAGCATGGGCGATCTTTCCATTTCCTGATATATTCTGTAAATTCTTTCTTTAAAGACTTCAAGTCCTTGACATGTATTCCTTTCACTTGTTTTGTTACAGTTACCCTCAAGACATTTTATGCTATTTGTGACTTTTGTGAAGAGTGATGATTCTCTGATTTCCTTCTCAGCCTATTCGTCATCTGTATGTAGAATGGCTACTGATTGTTTTTTAGTTAATCTTGTTCCTGCTACATTACATGAAGTGTTTATCAGTTGTAGGAGCTCTCTTTTAGAAGTTTTGGGGTCACTTATGTACCCTATCATATCTTCAGCAAATAGGGAGAGTTTGACTTAGTCTTTTCCAAATTGCATCCCTTTGATCTCCTTTGTTGTCTTCTTGTTAGAGCTAGAACTTTGAGTACTATGTTGAATAGACATGGAGAGAGTAGACAGCCTTGTCTTGTTCCTGATTTCATTAGCATTGCTTTGAGTTTCAGTTGGATATTGACTGTTGTGTTACAGTATATTTCCTTTTTCACATTTAGGTATTTACAATTAGTAATGGGTAATTTTAAGTCTCCAATAGAATTCCTCTTCTGAAAATGTCAGAGTTGAAGAATCATTTAAGAAGGAAGCTAAGTTTTCAATTCAAGATTCTTTGGTTTTTTAATTTGATAAGATTTAACTTGTATTTGAATGTCATGAATTGTTTGTGTTGATATCATCTTCAGTCAGCCCATCCAGTGTTTTCTAGTGACAGTTGATTGTTCGATTAGTAGGTAATAAAGTGTTTTAGTTGATTGTTCGATTAGTAGGTAATAAAGTGGTTTAGTGAGCAATGATCGCTTTTTCTGAAAAGAAGAGAATGGAAGACATATTGAAAATTATTGTTTTAATTAATTGATTTATTTTCTGGCACGAAGGCTGAAACCCAGGTCCTGGACATACTAGCCAAGGCACCTTACCCCTGAACTATGTCCCTGTGCAAAAAAAAAAGTGAAGACTCATTTATGGAAGTTTTTTTCAAGTTTGCAATGATGTATGTAATGGACAAGCATATGGTTGTATTTGCTGTGTTGGAGTGTAGATCACTGATATATACCTTATTATAGAATAGAAATAGCGAATCTTTTAAATTGATCTGAAACAGTTACTTTGCACAATGGATAATAAATTTGGAAGAAATTAAAGGGTGTCTTGTTTTAGGGATGCTTCTATTTGGAACAGTTAACGCTGACAGTACTATTTACACATGTACAGTGAATAGCTCACATGTACTATATCTTCTGCTAGGTAATAAGAAAGAGATGTTCCAAGTGCTCATTGGAAGACTTCAAAGGCAGAAACTGAGGAATGCTGATGTTTTTCAGAAGTAAAATATTAATCCCCGAGTGGAACTCCTGGAATCCAGTTGCAGAGAGGGAGGAGTGATGAGCAAAAGGGTCAAGACCAGGGTACAGAAACCCATAGATACAGCTGACCTGAACAAGGGGGAGCTCAAGGACTCCAAGACTGATAGCTGATAAACCACTATAGGATCAACAGTGACCCCCTGAATGCAGGTCTCAGTTAGAAGTCCTGGGCAGTCTATAGGACCTATGGAAGTAGAACCAGGATGTATCCCTGGTGCACAAAAGAACTTCAGGATAACATCTCCCATGGAAGGATATTACCTTAACCTAGAGACACCTGGGCAGGTCTAGGCCCTACCAAAAATGACTTGACAGATTATGATGATCCCTCCTGGAAGGATTCACTCTCCATGGGTAGTGGATGGGGGATGGGATGGGGAAGACTGGGTCTGGGGAGGATGGGAAGGAGAGGGATCAGGGATCCATATGTAAAATAAGATAAAAAAGTGGTTTTGGACAAGAGGTGCCAAAGTTTACAGTGCTAATGATTTACTGAGCAGAACAAGACACCCGTGTGTTCCTGAATCTCTTATATATAGAGATGTACTTAAAAGTTGTTCCTGAGTTCTAAGCTTTAAATGACCAATTGGCCTTTTCTCTGATAGCCATTTGGGAACAAAAGGAATTAGTGCTAGGGATGGGACTCCATGACTTAGTACTCACCTTTTATGATTAAGGTTTTCTTGGATTCCATCTCTGTGAGCACAGAAAAAGAGCAAAGAAACTCAGATCTGTTGCATCCCCAGCAGAGTAGAAGGAACCAGGATTGCTTTTGTCAGACTGGAACTAGTTAAAATTTTGGGATTGCAGTCTGTTCATTAAGGGTGCCCTTGGATAAAATGCTACCTTTGTGGCTGTGCTCAACCCTAACCCTAACCCTAAACCTAACTATAACCCTAACCCTAACCATAACCCTAACCCTAACCTATGTTCAGTCACTAAACCACAGTGTGGTTTAACATTAAAGAATGCAAGAAATAGTAGCAACAATTTGCTTTTAAATCTTTTAAATAATTGATGCTTATTTCCAGTTGTGTGAGAGACAAAGATAAAATTAACTTGCATGTTTTATCAAGTCAGGAACATGAAATGGTACTTTAAATGATAGTGGAGATATGAGTTGCTCTGCAGAACACTGTGTTGTCTATTTTTAGCACTGTGTATGGGCAGGCCACAGAAAACATGCTTGCATATTATAGAAAGCACACTAGTATAATCTCTCCCTTGATAGATTATCATTTTCACAGAGGTGTGGCAGACCTCTCTACTTCTTGGTTTTGAACTTCTTGTGATGTTTGTTTCAGGACAGCTGATATAGTCATGAGATATTTTCAAGGTAGCGTGTATGAGACATGATAGTGGGTAAACACTCTTCATGATATATTTCAATATTAAAAGGAAACAGAAATGAAGGCCTCATTTTGTGTAATTAAGATTATCAATCTCTCCCTGATAAGCGAATAATGTCATGTCAAAGAGAAATATGATTTTCTGCAGATGGATTTCGTATGTGGAGGAAGATGGAAATAAGAATCCATTCATACTCTTTTGACCCCTTTCCTCTAGATTAATAATGTTTTAATAATATTTAGAAGTAATCAAAATTTTAATTAAAATTTAATTTTTTAATAGACTTTGCATGCATTTTTTGATGAACACTGTTGTCCTTTAAAATATGAAAATAAAATAGATGAGAAAGATAATTCTGGTGTTTACCATATAATTACAAGGCTGACATTCTGAGAACACAGATATAAAGTTGAAGGTAAACAGCTTACCAAACTATTAAGTAGTATTCACTTTACATAAACTTTGCTTGAATCACAACGTAATTATAGAGAAAATTTCTATCTTAGTATCTTATCTTCAGGCATTTAATTTATATTTAGAGTACACTTTTATTGTAGTCCTTATAGGTTAACAATCATATTATGCAGATAATTGAACTATTCTACCTTTCCTTGATACTTTCTCCTCTGTTCCTCTGTTCCCAGATATTTCTTTATTTTACTTCTTTCTGTTAACAGTTCTAACTGTAGATCCTTTTAAAATCTTCAAAAAATTACTGAGTTTACTAATTTTAAATTAATGCCATAGAATTTGAAATGAAAATAGCAAAAAGTGTGAGCTAAATTAAGAGTTGTCCTTTGCCACGTATGATGGGGCATAATCAGGGACAGAGGCAGGTAGATCTGTGTGAGTCCTCAGCCATGATGTCTGCATTGCAATTCCATGCCACCAATGACTGAACAAAGGAAAAGATAACTTTTTTCTTTTTTGGTTTTGGGATGTTTTGATCTTAAAAAATTGTACCTTGAATTTCTTGGTGTTCCTTCACAGATGTATGTCCCCTGAATATTTGTATGTATAATGAGCATCCTGCTAATAAGTAGCTACAGAATGTATCTTGGGATGAAGATTTCAAGTAAATGTTATGCCACTTACTTTACAGAAATGATTTTTAAAAAAAAAATTATTACTGGACAAATGGGTTTTGTTCCTACCAGACGGATTTCTAAAGTTGTCATTACATAAATCACATTTTTTAAAAAGGTAAACATATACAGTGTAGTAAAATAAGTGTAATTATTTGTCATCCAGAGATTCGAGACAGTATTAAAAAACTTCTGAGTAAAGTAACAGATGAACACAACAAGTTCCTGACACTGCAGATGCGGTTAAGCAAGGTGTGTGGGGTAGAAAATACAGTATTTGCATTTGTATTATTATCCAATGTTTTGTCAGTTATGATGTACTAAAAGAAATGAACATAGTAAAAGCTAGTAGAATATAACAGTAGCCATTTTTTTGTTTCTCTTAGAACATTTGTATCAGTAAGAAAAAATTCCACAAATTAAACAATATGTATTTCTCTACGTTGGTTTATTAAGTCGTGAAGTATATATGAATGTCAAATATTTTGCAAATAAAACAATTATATTTAATTGTACAGATACCTTCCTCTTTTTTTTTTCACTGGAGTATGAACAAAGGTACTCTGTAAGGTAGCAGTCTATCAGTGAACTATACACTTGGCCTGTTACATGTAATATTCTAAGGCAATGGGTCCATCTTTATATATTAAAAAGAAAATTATTTGTCTGCATATAACCTATTAACACATAGTATTATCTATGTCAGTTTTCTTCTGCTATAGGAATTTTATAAAGTGTTCTTAAAAATTAGGTAAGATGACAAGTACAACATAATAATATACGTTAATAGCTTTGTCACAGAAATAAAGCATATATTGTCAAATTTCTAATTGTCTAGTCTTCTTTTCAAATTGTAGAAAAATATGGCAAAAGGCACCTTCATTTATATGAGGTAGCTTCTGGCTGTCAGTTTTTTTTTTTAATGCTTAGGTAAATTTTCAAGATGTGTAGTTGTATATAGGAGTAGGACCCATCAGAGCAAGAGCTCATAGGGAAAGTCAGCCTTGGAAGGACTTGAAAGGGTGCATGGCCAAAGTCTCAAGGAAAGCAAGTGACTATGTCCTCTTCCAATAGACTCACCTGACACACTTTAGTTCTTCTAGTGTGAGCATAATAACATGTTCCCATTGTGCACTAACAGCATTCACTTGCACCTAGCACTCGAAAGTTTTCTGTCAAGAGGCAGATAGGCAACCTCCACAGAGTTCACAGGGACTAGACCATAGTGCTTTTCTGTGTAGCAATGGTGAAACACAGTTACCATTAGGAAAGGTCTATATTATAGCCCAGAAAGCTCTTTGTTGGTTTCCGAATTAATGCCAAGAGAAAAGCTTGTAAACCAGCTCTTCAAAGACAGGTATCACAACACTGGTGTCTAAACTGTCCTCTGCACATTGGGTAATGAGTGATTTTAACACAGCCATTTATCTGTGCATCCTATACTGTTTTAGCTTGTTTGCTCGTTTGGCTTTTTCTTCAGCCAGACAAGATACTGCAAAATAAATGAGAGACTCAGGCTTATTCTTAGTTCTGTGGGCTAGGCCTTACCTTGGCTTGTTTCTAACCCTTCTTCCCTTTCCCCCTGGGCTTTTATCTTTCTTACTTCTGCATATCTCACTTTCCTTCTTCCTCTATGGATGGAGAGCTGGGCGACTGGGCTGCTTGGCGGCTGGGTAGCTGGTCTTCTGAGCTGCTGAGCCACTGGGCAGGTGGCCCTGAAGACCTCCTCTACTGGTCCTCTTGGGTCTGCACTGCCTCAGTTCTCCTCCTTCTGCCTGCCATGCCATTCTTCCCTTACTTATGCTTCCCTATTGGCCATTCAGCTCTTTATTAGGACCACCAGGTGTTTTATTTTTATTTATTTATTTATTTTTATTTAATTTTATATAACAAAGTCCAATTAAATGAAAACAAACATTTATACACAATATTTGGGAATTTGGGCATCGTTCTTTCCAAACTACTTCCTGCTGGTAAGGGGCGCTGTCTTGGGGGATTCGAAGAAGATTCAGATATCCTAGCTGTAGTCTGCAGGGCTGTTTTGTCCAGCTGTTTGGAATGTAGGATCAGCTTGTACTCTGTTTCAGGGAGTCTGGCATGATCAAACCACATTAGTCTGGAAGGAATCCACATCTTTTCATTTTCTGTGGAAACAAAAATAGAAATACTTTTCCCCAGTAACTTGTTCGTCAACTTAAATTTTGGAGTCAAATCATTTTTTTTTGTTTTTTTTTTTAATTTATTATTTTACATGTCGATCCCAGTTTCCTCTCCCTCCGTCCCTCCCTCCCTCCCCTCCAGCCCTCCCTCCCTCCTTCCCTCCCTTTTGCCCTCTCTGCCCTCTCCCATGCACTCTAAACACCCTCCCCTACCAACCCCCCACCACAATACCATATGTAGGGGAATGCCATCCAGTTGGGGTCATGTAGATCGGACAGGTCCTATGAAGTAGGGACTAGGGCTTCTCTCCTATCTCTAGAATAAGGCAGTTATCCCTCCATGGGGGATATGTTTGCAAAGTCCTTTTGTGTACCAGGGATACATCCTGGCTCCAAGGTCTGAGGTCTCTTAGATGGCTCAGACCTTCTGGCTGAGACCCATATTCAGGGGTGTCCGAGTCAGTCCCCTGTTGGCTTCCCAGCTATCAGTCTAGTGGCCCTTAGCTCCTCCTTGTTCAGGTAAGCTGTCTCTATGTACTTCTACCGCATGGTCTTGTCCTCTCCATCTGCTTCTGGGTTCTAGTTCGACTCAGTGTTTATGTATGGGTGTTTGCTCCTGTTGTCAACAGGCATTAGTTGAGGACTCCATGGAGAAGTTATTTGTGGATCTCACTCTCCGGGAAGGGCATTTATGATAGCCTTTCCACCGGAGCTGAGATTGTTAGTTGGGAGCAGTCTTGTAGTTCCCTCGACATCTCTTTGTGTTCAACTTTATCTTCAAACCAATATTGGCTCCCTCTTTTATGTTCTCTCTCTCTGTCTCTGTCTCTGTCTCTCTCTCTCTCTTTCCTATTTTCCATTCCTAACCAGGCTCAATCCTCCTGGTCGCACATGCCTTCCTCTCCTCCCTCTCATTTTCTCCTATTTCTCTCTCCATTAGCTGTCCTCCCCCACTTTACCTGAGGTCTGGGGGACTTGGCCTTCCCAGTTCTGTGAGGGACTTTATATGAATCTCTTAGAATACAACTTGTATCCTAGTTCCTCTTGTGATGTGAATTATAGGCTGGTGATCATTTGATCTAGTTCTAAAATCTATATATGAGTGAGTACATACTGTGTTTCTCTTTTTGTGACTGGGTTACCTCATTCAAGATGGTTTCTTCAAGTGCCATCCACTTGCCTGCGAATTTCAAGATACCATTATTTTTTCTGCAGAGTAGAATTCCATTGTGTAGATGTGCCACATCTTCATTAACCATTCTTCAATTGAGGGGCATCTAGGTTGCTTCTAGGTTCTTGCTATTACAAATAGTGCTGCTATGAACATAGTTGAACAGATGGCTTTGTTGCATTGATGTGAATCCTTTGGGTATATGCCTAAGAGGGGGATTGCCGGGTCCTGTGGTAAACTAATTCCCATTTTCCTGAGGAACCGCCATACTGATCTCCAAAATGTCTGTATGAGTATGCACTCCCATCAGCAGTGGAGGAGTGTTCTACTTTCTCCACATCCTCTCCAACATAAGTCATCACTGGTGTTTCTAATTTTAGCCATTCTGGCAGGGGTAAGATGGTATCTCAAAGTTGTTTTGATTTGAATTTCCCTGTTAGCTAAGAATGTGGAGCATTTTCTTAAGTGTCTTTCAGCCTTTTTGATTTCCTCCATTGAGAATTCTTTCTTCAGTTCTGTACCCCATTTTTAATAGGGTTATTTGGTGTTTTGTTGACTAGTTTCCCGAGTTCTTTGTGTATTTTGGAGATCAGCCCTTTGTCAGATATTGGATTGGTGAAAATCTTTTCCCAGTCAGTGGGCTGCCGTTTGGTCTTGTCAACTGTGTCCTTTGCCTTACAGAAGCTTCTAAGTTTGAAGAGGTCCCATTTATTAATTGTTTCTTTCAGTGTCTGTGCCCCTGGAGTTATGTTCAAGAAGCGGTCTCCTATACCAATTTGTTCAAGGGTACCTCCTAATTTCTCTTCTAAGAGGTTCAATGTGGCTGGATTGATGTTGAGGTCTTTGATCCATTTGGACTTGAGTTTTGTGCATGGCGACAGACATGGGTCTATCTGCAGTCTTCTACACACCCTCATCCAATTGTTCCAGCACCATTTGTTGAAGATGCTGTCTTTGTGCCATTGTATAATTTTAGCTGTTTTGTCGAAAATCAGGTGTTCATAGGTGCGTGGATTAATATCAGGATTTTCAATTCGATTCCATTGGTCTACCTGTCTATTTTTATGCCAATACCAGGCTGTTTTCAGAACTATAGCTCTGTAGTAGAGCTTAAAGTCAGGAATGGTGATGCCTCCTGAAGTTCTTTTATTGTATAGGGTTGTTTTGGCTATCCTGGGTCTTTTGTTTTTCCATATAAAGTTGATTATTATCCTTTCAAGGTCAGTGAAGAATTGTGGTGGGATTTTAATGGGGATTGCATTGGATCTGTAGATTGCTTTTGGTAAGATTGCCATTTTTAGTATGTTTATCCTACCTAACCAAGAGCATGGGAGGTCTTTCCATTTTCTGGTATCTTCTTTAATTTCTTTCTTTAGAGTCACAAAGTTCTTATTATATAGATCTTTTACTTGTTTGGTAAGCGTTACACCAAGATACTTTATGTTGCTTGTGGCTATTGTAAAGGGTGATGTTTCTCTGATTATTTTCTCTGTCTCTTTGTCGTCTGAAAAAAATAGAGCTACTGATTTTTTTGAGTTTATCTTGTATCCTGCTAGTTTGCTGAAGGTGTTTATCAGCTGTAGGAGTTCCCTGGTAGAGTTTATTGGGTCGCTTATGTAAACTATCATATCATCTACAAATAGAGACAGTTTGACTACTTCCTTTCCAATTTGGATGCCCTTGATCTCCTTTTGTTGTTTTATAGCATTAGCTAGAACTTCTAGTACGATATTGAAGAGATATGGAGAGAGAGGACAGCCTTGTCTTGTTCCTGATTTTAGAGGAATTGGCTTAAGTTTCTCTCCATTCAGTTTGATGTTGGCAGTTGGTTTGCTGTATATTGCTCTTATTATGTTTAGGTATGTTCCTGTTATCCCTGACCTCTCTAATACCTTTATCATGAAAGGGTGTTGAATTTTATCAAAGGCTTTTTCTGCATCTAGGGAGATAATCATATGGTTTTTCTTTTTCAGTTTGTTTATATGGTGGATCACATTGATAGATTTTCGTATCTTAAACCATCCCTGCAATCCAGGTATGAAGACTTGATCATGGTTGATGATTTCTCTGATGTATTTTTGAATTCGGTTTGCCATTATTTTATTGAGTATATTTGCATCAATGTTCATCAGGGATATTGGTCTGTAGTTTTCTTTCTTAGTTAAGTCTTTGTGAGGTTTGGGTACCAAAGTTATTGTGGCCTCATGAAAAGAGTTTGGCAATAAACCTTCTGTTTCTATCTTGTGGAACAGTTTGAGGAGTAGTGGTATTAGTTCTTCCTTGAATGCCTGGTAGAATTCTGCACTGAATCCATCTGGCCCTGGACTTTTTTTTCGTTGGAAGGGTTTCGATGACTGCTTCTATTTCATTTCATTAAGTTGTTTGTCTGTTCTTCGTTTAATTTTGGTAAGTGATAGTTATCCAGAAACTTATCCATTTCCTTTGAATTTTCAATTTTTGTGGAATACAGATTTTTGAAGTATGACCTGAAAATTGTCTAGATTTCCTCTGTGTCTGTTGTTATATTCACCATTTCATTTCTGATTTTGTTAATTTGCATGTTCTGTCTCTGCTTTTTCATTAATTTGGATAAAGGTTTATCTATCTTGTTGATTTTCTCAAAAAACCAACTCTTTGTTGCATTGATTTTCTTGTATTGTTTTCCTGGTTTCTATTTTGTTGATTTCAGCCCTCAAGTTGATTATTTCCTGGCGTCTGCTCCTGCGGGGTGAATTCGCTTCTCTCTGTTCTAAGGTTTTCAGATGGGCTGTTAGTTCATTTATGTGACTATCCTCTGTTTTCTTCATATGGGCACTTAGTGCAATGAACTTCCCTCATAGCACTGCTTTCAAGGTGTCCCATAAGTTCAGGTATGTTGTATCCTCATTCTAGTTGAATATTAGAAAGTCTTTAATTTCTTTCTTTATTTCTTCTTTGACCCAGGAGTTGTACAATTGCACATTGTTAAGTTTCCATGAGTTTGCTATTTGTTGTTGTTGAATTCCAATTTTAAAGCATGGTGGTCCGATAAGATACAGGGGACTATTCCTATTCTCTTGTATCTGTTGAGATTTGTTATGTCACCTAGTATGTGGTTGATTTTAGAGAAGGTTCCATGTAGAGCAGAGAAAAGGTATATTCTTTTGTCTTTGGATGGAATGTTCTATAGATGTCTCTTACCCCAGTTGAGACAAAAACTTATGTTAATTCTTGTGTTTCTTTGTTGAGTTTCTGATTTGTGGTCCTGTCTAGTGTTGAGAGTGGTGTATTGAAGTCTCCCACTATAAGTGTGTGAGGTTTTATATGATCTTTGAGTTTTAGTAGTGTTTCTTTTACGAATGTGGGTGGCTTTGTATTAGGGGCATAGATGTTCAGATCTGAGACTTTGTGTTGATGGATTTCTCCTGAGATGAATATGAAATGACCGTTTCATCTCTTTTGACTAGTTTTGGTTTGAAGTCTAACTTGTTAGATATTAGGATAGCTACGCCTGCTTGATTCTTATTTCCATTTGATTGGAAAATCTTTTCCCAAACCTTTACCCTGAGGTAATGTCTATCTTTGGAGCTAAGATGTGTTTCTTGTATGCAGCAGAAGGATGGATTCGGTCTTCGTATCCATTCTGTTAGCCTGTGTCTTTTTATAGGTGAGTTAAGACCATTAATGTTGAGGGTGAGTAAGGTCCATTGATTGTTGATGCTTGTTTGGTTTAGGTTTGTTGTTGGCAGTGGTATTGTGAATATATTTGTTCTGCTTCACCCTAGGTTTCTGGTGTAGTTGGATTATCTGTTGCCTACATTTTTGTGGGCGTAGTTACCTTCCTTGGGTTGGAATTTTCCTTCCAATACTTTCTGTAGGGCTGGATTTGTAGATACATATTGGGAAAATATGGTTTTGTCATTGAATATCTTGTTCTCTCCATCTATATTGACTGAGAGTTTTGCTGGATATAGTAGCTTAGGCTGGCATCCGTGTTCTCTTAATACTTTTAGAACATCTATCCAGGACCTTCTGGCCTTGAGGGTTTCCATGGGGAATTCAGGTGTAATTTTGATAGGTCTGCCTTTATATGTTACCTGTCCTTTTTCTTTGCTGCTCTTAATATTCTTTCTTTATTCTGTATGCTAGGTGTTTTGATTATTATATGTCGAGGGGTCTTTTTTTCTTTGGTCCAGCCTATTTGGGGTTCGGTATGCTTCTTGTACTTTCATGGGCATGTCCTTCTTCAGATTTGGAAAGTTTTCCTCGATGATTTTGTTGAATATGTTTTCAGCACCTTTGAGCTGGGCTTCCTCACCTTCCTCTATGCCTATTATTCTTAGGTTTGGCCTTTTCATGGTGTCCCACATTTCCTGGATGTTGTGTGTTAAGGATTTGTTGGATTTATGGTTTTCTTTGGTCGATGAATCTATTTCTTCTAGTTTATCTTCTGCGCCTGAGATTCTCTCTTCCATCTCTTGAATTCTATTGGTTATGCTTGTGTCCTTGGTTTCCGATTTTTTGCCCAGCTTTTCAATTTCCAGCTTTCCTTCCATTTGTGTTGCCTTTATTTTCTCAATTTTGGTTTTCAAGTCTTGAACCGTTTCCTTCACCTGGTTAATTGTTTTTTCTTGCCTTTCTGTACTTTCCTTAAGGAATTTGTTCATTTCTTCCACTTTTTTGTTTGTTTTTTCCTCCATTTCTTTATGGGATTTTCTCATATCTTCTTTGAGGGCCTCTATCATTTTTATGATGGTGATTTTTAAGTCATACCCTTCTGCTTCCTCTGCTTTGTTGTTGTGTTCCATTCTAGTTGGTGTAGATTCCCTAGATTCTGGTGGTGTCATGTTTGTCTTTCTTTTGTTAGATGTTGTTGGCTTTTTGTTCAGTAAGACAAGATACTGCAAAATAAATGAGAGACTCAGGCTTTTTCTTAGTTCTGTGGGCTAGGCCTTACCTTGGCTTGTTTCTAACCCTTCTTCCCTTTGCCCTTGGGCTTTTATCTTTCTTACTTCTGCATATCTCACTTTCCTTCTTCCTCTATGGATGGAGAGCTGGGCGACTGGGCTGCTTGGCGGCTGGGTAGCTGGTCTTCTGAGCTGCTGAGCCACTGGGCAGTTGGCCCTGAAGACCTCCTCTACTGGTACTCTTGGGTCTGCAATGCCTCGGTTCTCCTCCTTCTGCCTGCCATGCCATTCTTCCCTTACTTATGCTTCCCTATTGCCCATTCAGCTCTTTATTAGGACCACCAGGTGTTTTAAACCAGCACATTAATACAGCTTCCCAAAGTTATATGCAGCACAAAAAAATTAACACACCATGAAATAATTTCCTACCACAGCCCTGACTGCAGACCGTGCCAAGTCCTGGGGTATCAGGTCAGGTATGCAATGCACTGGCATCTCAGCCAGATGAATTGAAACTCTCACTCCCAGTTTTATTCAAGGATATTCCGTTTTCCTGGTGTTACCCATCCTCCTCCAGTACTTTCTTACTTGTTCCTATTTCTTGGTTCTGTTGGTTTAAATGTTACATTCTTGTGTCATCTTCTCTTGACTTCATAGGCTTAGACATTTTCCTCTGTTCCTCTGAGGTTCTCTTTGCCCATATTCCAAGTTATCCTTCTTTCTTTATTGTTTCAAAGTTCTCTATTAAGCATATATTTGTGCCTCCTGTGTTTTCATTTTGTTATTATTGCTCTATCCCGTCTACAAACTCCAAACTTTCAAATCAGAGAAGACTGTAATTATTCCATCCTGTTAGCACAGCACTTGGATTGTACATGGTAAAGGCTCAGTAGGTATTGATGATTAAATTGATTAAATATATAAAAATAACAGGCAATAAATTTTGATATTATCTGATGATTTTTGTAATTTTCCCTAGGAAGTAACAGTAAGCGGTCACTGTCTAAGAGTCCTCAGGGGCTGACCAACCAGTCTAGCCTAATTGAAAATTTCCAAATGTGTTGAGAAACTGAAAGATGAAAATAATCTGCAATTGACCTCTGACTTCCATGCCCATGCATCCCATATAAAGTGTATATGTACAAACATGAATGTACAAACACAAGCAATGAAATAACTATCAGAGGTAAGCATGTGGTACTGAGCACATAATAAATAGAGCAGTGACCAATTAAAAAGCCCATTAGTACATAGTTCTTATCCTGTTGCTGACTGGTTTTCACAGCTTCCTATATTCATCGTGTACAGCAATTCAAAATTCTTTCCCTTGTAATTTATGTGTGCTTTAATTAACTAGATTTATTTTCCCTTTTCATCCCACGTAATCCCCTGTCAACAAGTCACTGTTATTACTCCTTAGAGAATTGTTCTTGTCACAGAGCCTTTCCAGAAGGTCAATGGTTTTAACTGTTAATGATCATCCATGTCAAATCTGGGTTCTCCTCAGGTGCTCAGAAGCACTTCTGACTCATTGAATTCAGACTACACAGGTGTTGCTTCTCTAATAGTCTTATTTCCTCTGCTAGCTAATGAACTTTCTGAGAACATAGATGCTCTCTCTCTCTCTCTTTCTTTCTCTCTCTCTCCCCCTCAGTGTGTGTGTGTGTGTGTGTTATGCAGATTCTTCAGTGTTTAGACAGTGTGTTTATTGTTATGAGCAGTATATTACCTGTCAATTACATGCTTAAACCAATCATCCAGATGCATACAAAAATGATGTTGTAAAGTATTGAAGATAAAAATTAGTTGCTTTCACTAAAGCTTCACAGGGCTTTAAGGTAAAGTTCTGTGAAACATTTTTTTCTGGAAAGTGAGCATTCCTGGGTATACAAGAGATTAGCAAATACAATTTAATTCACATGAGTATGACAGTGAGTCATTGTCAAAAAAAACAAAGATTCAGAGAGGCACAATTGTGGGGGATTGAGAACAAAATTAATGCAAAGTTCTTAATTGTTTTAGTATAGACTTCAATGTCCCAGGATGAATGTCATCTTCTGTTTTCAATAGGATCACAGACAGCAAAAAGATGCTGTGAAACTTCAGTTTGCAGAAGAAAATGTGGCAGGATAGGAAGCAAGGTTTTGTCCATTTGCCCTCAGGCTGCTTTACAGAACAATGGTAAATTTTTATTGTGGAACAGATTACAGTATTATACACTCCATATTTACATACGTGTTTTTCTTAAAACTCTGTGCATTTGATGACATAGGGAATTTCATGTTCCTCTTCTTGTTCAGTTTTCTCCACGTTAAAGTGACAGTCCAGAATTCTCATTTCTTTTGTCTTTATCATTTGTCATATTTATGTTTCTAAATTGTTTTGAACTTAATGATGTAACATTGATATATATAGTGATTCTAAAACCACAATGATAGAAAAAGTGATCTTGATTCATACTGTATTTTTTAATAAGAATAAAAGTCATCAATATAATATGTTTGTAAAGATAACTAGTATTTTATGTACACACAAGTAATTCTGCTTTGTCACCAAGAAACTTGTACCCAATTGAGATTTTGATACTGTTCCTATGGCACAGACATCAGACATGAGACCGAGGTGTCTTCTCTGACAGAGAGTGAAGAAAGTAAAGAACAGGAAAATCCAGTTGATGGGTTAGAGAGCCCTGGGAACAACTTACAGAATCAGCTGATAGAACAGGAAGTTCATAATGGAATGGAGAGTTCCTGTCTTCAGGGAAGCATTCAGACCTTCCATGGACTGTCAGCACATCCAAGGTATCCATCCATCTGTGTGCTGTGTGTCATGCATCAGTTTATCCAGAGAGGATATTAAGGGAACAAGAAGATGAAAGCAGGAGATAATTCTGTGACTTTTAGATATATGAAATGAATGTGACTTAAAGACATCTACCATAGGAATTGTGCTTACATTTTCAGGATGTTATGCTAATGAATAAAGCAGACATTTGATGCATGTTTGTTGTATACTCTTTGCCTATTCTTCACTACTTTGATATGGTCAGTACACTAGCAGTGTAATTTTGATAATTCCCCTGGATTTCTTTCACAGTGTGATGGAATCCTGACATTCAGCAATGTGTAGAGTAAACCAGTATCTTTTCAAAGTGTGCATTTCATAGCTTTCTCCAGCTACATTGATTCCTCTTTTCCTCATACATGTCTTCTAATCTATGAAAAAATCCTGTTCTATCAGTCCTCAAAGGTCATGGGAACCACACCACTCCTCACCACCCATTGTTCCCTGCTTTTCCATATGGACTAATTAATCTAGTTCTTTCATAGGGTCTGTTCCTCATACAGTCAACTCAGTGCCAGCATTTTGCTCCTTTAAACTTCAGACAGAACACCATACTGCAGTGTTGTTTTGTTCTGCCCAATAGGACTCTGTGACAGTCTTGACTATTCTCACATACTCAGTGTCACTGTTCTCAGGATTAGCATCTTTCTTGCAGTTCTTACATATATCAGTCTGCTTCTGCTTAAGAGTTTGCCTGATACTTCCTTCCAATTGGCATGGATTCAGCACTCCCTGACATGTCCAACACTGTCACCCTTTGAATCCTCAATTATAAACATTGTCTTGAGGGGTTTGGGATACTTTAAAGAATTAGTATTGACAATGATGGAGAAACATAAACCTGTAGGAGGAAGGGGGTGCCTTGGGTTATTAGGAAGTTGTTTTATTCTAAGGATTCATAATTCCTTGCATGTAGTAGAAACTTAGGATATCCTTGAGGAATGTTTTGTAATTTACTTTGGAAGTATGCTTTAGATGTGTATAAAGTGGCTGTTCTTGTGCATTTCAATGTAATTTTGAAGCAAGCATTATTCACAAGTATTTATTCAAAGAAAATACTGTTGACATCTATAAACTAGTGACGTAAGAAAAGTTCTGGAATTGAAGGCAATGTCTCTCTAACAATTTCATTGCTCATAGCTGTAATGTTGCTACTAGAGCACCGGGAAAATTCAATAAAGGGTAATTACAGATACATGTACTAGACATCTTATTGGTAATAGAGAGAATATCTTATGATCCCTTGTTTTTTGGTTGAGAATATGAAACTTGACTTCAATTGTTAAAGGATGAAATCAGATCGAAAGGGACCAGTGGGCACATCAGGTCTACAAGTAGCATTTAATTCAGTGATAACCAAACTAGCCTTTTTCAATTTGGGGTAAAAAGCAATAAAGCTTACAGAATGAGCTCATTGCCCATGAAAATGAACTCATTGCCCATGAAGTGTCAGGATATCGGGTATTGTACTAAACAGCAGTAAATATTTTACCATAGAGAGAGGAGAATTTATCAAAAATATCGTTATGATATTTGATGTTGTAGCATTGTTTGTATTGCAATCAAAAGCTGTGGTAAAGCTAGACAATGACGTCATTTGTTTATGGTCAGTTTTAGTAAGGAAAAAATGTGAGAGAGAATAGGAAAAAAAATGTAGAACAGATTAGAAAAATAAAGAAATTGGAAAAAAATGCATAGTGGAACAAAGAAGGCAGTATGGATACATGTGAATATGGATACATGTGAATAGGGAGAGGCTAATTTTATTTCCTAGAGATGAAAATTAAGGTTTTCTTCCATTTTCTTCTCCTGTGTTTTTAAATGTTCATGTTGCTTTATTTTATTGTACACATAAACTCTTTTGAAAAATATAAATTAATGAATGCTTGTAGAACAATGTAAAAGAGACATGCTAAATACCACAGGGAGAATAGTTTAAAAACACCAAGTCCAAAAGTTACAGGGAACCATATCTCCTTACCCCTGAACCTCATTCCAAATGATGGTGATCATTCTGACTGTTGTTGTTGTTGTTGTTGTTGTTGTGTGCGTGTGTATGTGTTTGTATTTGTGTGTTAATTATTTTAATAAAATTGAGATAATGGGGTCTTTTCACTATATAATATACTTCTAATAACTGTATAAAACTAATGTAAACATGTATATCTTAAGACACTTCATAAAAAGGTGTCAAGTTTATCTGTTGATCTACAAAGATACTCTATTACATTATTTTAAATATGAAAGGTAGATAAAAGGTGGCTTATGTTACAATATCTGTATGCCTTTGTCCATAATTTCTTGTTTACCCTTCCCCACTATATGGATATATATTATAAAATTTGTAAAATGAGTCCAAACCCATAGTAATATCAACCACCGTCTTTTGTTTGTACTTTGTGTTGATAGATTTCTCCTGCAATGAATACGAAATGACCCTCATCATCTCTATTGATCAGTTTTCTTTTGAAGTCTAACTTGTTAGATTTTAGGATAGTCACATCTGCTTGCTTCCTGGGTCCATTTGATTGGAAGATGTTTCCCCCGCCCTCTACCCTGAGGTAATGTTTATCTTTGAAGCTTAGATGTGTTTCTTATATGCAGCAGAAGGATGGATTCTGCCTTTGTATCCATTCTGTTAGCCTCAGTTTTTTTTTATAGGTGAATTAAGACCATTAATCTTGAGGGTGAGTAAGGACCATTGATTGTTAATGCTTGTTTGTTTTAGATTTGTTTTCAGCAGTGGTATTGTGAATATATTTGGTCTGCTTTACCCTTGGTTTCTTATGTAGTGAGATTATCTGTTGCCTAAGTCTTTGTGGGCATAGTTAACTTCCTTGGGTTAGAATTTTCCTTCCAAAATTTTTTGTAGGGCTGGATTTGTAGATATGTATTTGGAAAATCTGGCCTTGCCATTAAATATCTTGTTTTCTTCTCTATGGTGATTGAGAGTTTTGCTGGGTATAGTAGCCTGGGGTGGCTTCCCTGGACTCTTAGTGTTTGTAGAACATCTGTCCAGGACCTTCTGGCCTGGAGTGTTTCCATGGAGAAGTCAGGTCTGCCTTTATATGTTACCTGTTTTTCCTTCTCTGCTCTTAATATTCTTTCTTTAATCTGTAGGTATGTTAGGTGTTTTGATTATTATATATCGAGGGGTCTTTTTTCTTTGGTCCAGTCCATTTAGTGTTGTGTATGTTTCCTATATTCTCATGGTCATGTCCTTCTTCAGATTGGGAACGTTTTCCTTGATGACTTTGTTGAATATGTTTTTGACACCTTTGAGCTGGGCTTCCTCACCTTCCTTTTGGCGTATTATTCTTACATTTGGCCTTTTGACAGTTTCCCACATTTCCTGGAGGTTTTGTGTTAAGTGTTTGCATTTTTCTTTGGTCGATGAATCTCTTTCCTCTAGTTTATCTTTCGTGCCTAAGATTCTCTCTTCCATCTCTTGAATTCTGTTGGTTATGCTTGCATCTGTAGTTCCTGATCATTTGACCAGTTGTTCTATTTCCAGCATTCCTTAGGTTTGTGTTGTCTTTATTTTCTCTATTTCAGTTTTCAAGTCTTGAACCGTTTCCTTCACCTGCTTAATTGTTCATTCTTTGCTTTCTGTACTTTATTTACTTCCCTTAGGAAATGTTTTCATTTCTTCCAATTTTTTGTTTGTTTTTTCTTCCATTTCTTTCAGGGATTTTCTCACATCTTCTTTGAAGGCCTCTATCATTTTTATGATGATAATTTTTAAATCGTTCCCTTCTGCTCCTTCTGCTTTTTTGTGTTCTGGTATAGTTGGTGTTGTTTCCATAGATTCTGGTGGCTTCATGCTTGATTTTCTGTTGTTAGGTGTTTTCTTTTATTGTCTTCTTCCCATAGCTTCTTCCAGTGTCTGTTGGTGGGGTCTCTCCCTTTGTCTCTGGTACTTCCATGGTGGGTTTAGTGGGTCAGAACTTTCATGTATGAAGCTCTGGGTGGTCCAAGCTCTCTAGGAGGACTCTCCAAAGGCAGGGGCAGGTAGTCAGGATAGTGTTCAGGCTCCAGCAGAAGACTGGTGATGGGGGTCAAAGATCCAGAAGGCTTGGACTCAGGATATTCCTTGTGCCTATAGGCAGATCTAGCCTGGGCCTGGCACTCTCTAGCTGAGGCTTCTTTAGCAGAGTCCCTGGGATGGGGTTCGAGGATCCTACCAGCAGGAACTCAGAGTGTTCCTGCAGAGATAGGCAGATTTCTAGAGGGGCCCATTACACCAGTAGAGGATCAGCATTTGGGGTCAGAAACCAGGCATGTGGATATACGTGTGTTCTGCATGGATAGTCAGGTCTTGTATGTTCAGATCTGCTCAGAGAAGTTCCCAGAAGGTGTCTGGCTTCTTGGCTCCACCTGCTGTCTCAGTGCTCAACTAGAGCTGTGGGACAGTAGGCAGTGTAGGGCACAGGGTAGGGGGAGGGCAGGCTCTCAGTGGGGGCTGTGGTGGTTGTATCACAGCTCCAAGAGTGCTCTGCATGGGGACTGGACACAAGGGCAGGGGGATACAGGGCCAGCCCAGGGAAGTCCTGGGTAAGGTGTAGGGGAGAGTCCACCGGAGTTGTGCAGTTCTACCTCAGGAGAGATGCATATTCTTTGTTTATGTAGTCTTTACACTTGTCTGAACACATGTAGGCCAGCAAGATTGATTTCCCTCAAAACTACCAGGAGCCATAGCACCATCCAAAACTTTTCCTAGCAAAAGAAAAACAAAATACTTTCATTTAGGGTAAATGTATTTTATTCTGAAGATAAAGAACACATGTTCACAACAATTTGGAAGCTTAGTTCATGGGCTGTGACTACTTACTGGTATGAAATCCTTAAATACTGAATTTTGTGATCATTTATTTCATTAGTCAGTAATTAACGGGACTGTCTTGGACAACTGGTGTACAATTTTATGCTTTCCACAGTAGAAACACGTACTATGATTTCATTTAGATCCCATGCCACTTTAACTGATGATAGGTCAGTTTAGGCCTTTATATTTAAATGACTTTCACTTTTAAACTAAAAAAAAAAAAAAACAACAACAAAAAAAACATACACACACACACAAACACACACACAAACACACACACACACAAACGCTCCCCTATGTTATTGAAGACATTTGGTAAATACAAATGTAGTACTTGAAAACTGCACTGTAGGAGATGCAGAGGTGGCTCAGTGGAAATGTAACTGCCACACAAGTGTGAGGACAGAGTCTGCCTCCCAGGCACATTAAGATTGAAGAGCACCCCAACACGCCTGGGTTCCCAAGCTTAGAGGCATCCATTGATGGGACCCGTTGCCTAGCAACATGAACTAAATGCATTCTTGTTACCTTTGGAAGTAGGAGGTTGCCTGGAGATGATGCTTCTCCTCCTTTATGACATCACCTCAGTGTGAGGGATAAATACCCTGAGCCAGGGCCCAATTCAGCTGTACTGGATGCAGACTAGTTTTAAGCTTCTGGTGACGGCTAGCCTTTCGAGGAACATTGAAATGAGTATTTTATAAAGGTAGGCTGACTTATTTAGTCTTTGTGCCTTTGACCTTGAAGGGGAATGAGTACTTATGTCACTAGAAGGTTCCATAGGTGTGACTAAATTCTATGTATTCACCCCAGGTCCAGGTAATCAGGTGACACAATGTAAAGGAGATTCTCAACAAAGAGAAATGCAAACCCTCCCTTCGCTGCAGCTTTTATACCTAGTAATAGCATAGCCCATGAGACTTTCCCAGAGGCTTCTGTTCTCATTCAGAGAAATGGGTACTAATCTTACAAGAGCCTCCATAAATTAGTCTGGCCTTCTCTGACTACTGTGATTTTATGTATAATCTCCCACTCTTAATTAGCCACCTTTGTGTCTGGATCTGCCTTTAGGACACCACTCACACTGAACTTTGTGTTCCCCAACCCCATTCATACTCAGTGCTCACCACCTCATGTTATTCAATCCTTTAACGTTGGGAAGTGAGAGTAGATCAGTTTGTTCCCAATATATATTCCAAATTTGAGCTCCTTCAGGAGCAAGATTCCCAAGGAAAAGCCCCCTGGGGGAGGAGAGCATCTGCATAGCTTCAGGTAACCAAGAGCTGGTAGAAGCCTGGGGCAGCAGGAGTTGTTCTCCATGTAGGAGAAGCTGGGTGGGCAGGAACCAGCTGGTACAAGGAGGAAGGACTTGGGGTGGCATAGGGAAGGAATAGTGTGTCCCCAGGGTCCCCCTCATCCTAGGCTGATAGACCATAACCAGGGGGTCCTTCCCTAGCCACCTCATTCCCCCACTGAAGCTTATCCTCTTCAGGCAGCCTCTGCTTTTGAGTTTGGAAAGGCACTGTGTTGTTGTAGAAGCTTCCATCCCAGATCTGGGAGCAGCTGTATAGCCAGGCTCCCAGCAGGTGCGTCCTCTCATGGTACAAGTGTGTTTCCCAGGAGATAAAGATGGCATTGTTGATGGCATGATGGTGAGGAAGGCAGTTGTGGCCAGTGAGACACAGCTTGCCCTGGTGGACTTTGAGCTCTGTCCCCTTGAATCCTAACAGTACTTTCCTCTCCATCCTATCCCTCTATGGCCCGCAGAAGCGATGGAGGATGAGGAGAGAAGGAGGAAGATAGAATATGGCAGGGCAAAGGTAGGACCATGGTGGCCTGGCTACAATGGGAGGAGGTTATCTCTGGGCAGGAGTAGGGTCAGGAGGGGTTAGGCCGAAGGGCAGGGGCTGTGGCTGGGGACAAATGCTCTTTCTGTCAGTAGTGGGAGACATGATACCTGCACTGACAGCATCCATTTTCCCCTAAAACTTTCCAAATGCTATTATGTGACTGATTGGTGCTTTGAGCTTCCTGAATAGGTGTTTAGTGTTCTCTTTGGATTTGAGAAGTATCATTTCTTCTTCGTCTTCTTCTCCTCGTCCTCCTACTCCTCCTTCCACTCCTTCCATCCTTCTCCTTTCCCTTCTTCTCTTGTATATTTGCGTACAATATCTTTTGGAGGTGTGTAGAATTCTGAGACCGAAGGTTCTGTAAATTAAACAGCACCTGTAGAATTTCTGTTAATGTAATTATTATAAATTTGTTGTACACTTATGTGTGGGCATGCTTGTATGGCAAGGCCTGTAAATAATCCAGAATTAAAATATGTATCTGTCAGTGGGCTTAATGAATAATTTCACCCAAAAATGAATGTAATGATTTCTTTCTGAAATTATCTCTTTGAACTTATTTTGCCGTCCTTGCTCCCTAAAATGAAGTTAACTTTGAGATAATGTCATAAGTGGAAACAATTATGATATTTTTAATCTGTTTTCCTATTGTACTGGCTGGCTTTGTATCATCTGGACACAAGCCACAGTCATCAGAGAGGAGGGAGCCTCGATTGTTTCATAGAAAATAAATTTTATAAAAAGGAAGTTCTGGCTGGAGAGATGGTTCAGTATGCAAAATGTTTCATATGCAAGTAAAGTTCAGGTCTCCAAAATCCATATAATAATCCAGGCATGGTGGTGTGAGTCCTATATCACGACACAGGGAAACATAGATGGAGACATGAAGTTGCCTGGAATATGCTGGCCAGCCTACCTAGCCAACACTATGAGCCACTGCTTCAGTGGTGACAATACAGGATGGTACCTGCAGGCAACCTCTGGCGCCGCATGCACACACTCTGGCAAGGACACCTGCACACTCACTCAAACACATTCTACTCACCAGCACAATCAGAGAAATTAAATCTAGAGGAAACACTTGTAGTTTCTTTTCAGAAACACACAGAAGTTTTTATACCTGTTTACAAGATTTAATTATGGCTGTGAGTTTAGTGTTACTGAAATCCAAGCTAGATACCATTCTTGATGGTTGAAGTCTGAGGTGAAGCCTGCTGTGTCTCTATTAAGAAGAGGTGCGATGATTTTATTTTCATAATAATTATGTTGGGATAATGTTTTCAGCCTCTACTCTGTCTTAAGTATTGTCATTACTGACTTGAATCAATAAGTTTAATAAGGATTCACTATAGTTCACTCATCATTGAGATATATATGAGATGATAATTCTAAGGAGATGGTGGTATTTTATTTGTCCTAGTCCAATGGTAGGAATATTGTATATTGTTGAAGAAGTCTGTTACCTTTTATATTTTTCCTTCTACCATGGATGCTGAAAGTGTGTGCTGCTCTTCTATCCCTAAATGGTTTAATCCTCATTCATTACCTTTATGAATTTCATTAGTGTCCAACATCTTAGACATTGCCTTGCCCTTGTTTTAATTTTTATTGGCTACATCTTAAAAGAGAAATCGCAAGAGAAAGAGGTGTCCAGAATTAAACATTTTCAAATTAAACATAGATAAGAGAGGTACATTTCTGTGGAGTCTAAGTAAATTGTATGAATGATATGCAAATGATTGAAGGCTAGAAAGCATTAACCTCTTAAATTTAGATTATTTGCATGATTATCCTTTAGATAAGGCTACATAAACCACAGTTTGGACTAAATTTTCAGGCACAAGCTAGTTATCTTTAGCCGTAATGTAAAGTCCTAACAAACACATGAAGGATGATAGTCTTGACCTTCTTTGTGTGTTATGCCTGAGATATGAGAAATGTCTTAAATACTCTGAGTGCCTGCCTCTCTCTCCATCTGATGTTGAGCTAATTTTCTTTATTTCAGATAGTTTCAGTTTTTTGTCTTGATTTAGAAAGATCCAGTTTCTTTGTAGCACAAAAGCAATTCTCTATCAAGGACAGCAAAAGTGTCCTTTGTTTTGTCACTCCATTTTAATGATAGTTTGAGTTAAATAAAATGACCCAGAGCTTTAATAAGGGTAGAAAAAAATCTTAGGTGATAATTCTGCTTTGTCTCCCACCCACTCCCCATAGCTTGCTCAGTATAGAGCAAGAAAGGCCCAAGGTGAACTGCAGTCTAAGAACAAGTTTAAAAAATTTTCAAAGTGCGAACAACATCAACACTGCTTGAATAATAATGAAAGAACTTCTCATGAGTTCAAGACCGATGGGATACCTAATCAGGAACTGGTTGCGGTGAGTGCTTTCAGTTTTTCAGCATAGTTCTGAATGGACTGTAGTGTAAGGAGAGTGGCCATCAGCACCCTGTGCAGTTTAAAGATGACTTTTGTCTCTTCTTGCAAATTTCAGGAGTAAGGCAGTAGCTAGCCATAAAATATTTAATAACCTCAAGAACACAGGTGATGCCAAACCCAGCCTTGTTGCGTTACTTGGGTAGGTAACAAATCAAAACTTGCCATGAAGCCATTTCCTGCTTTTAGTGTATTAAAAGAAGTAGTTTAGTTACTATTTTATCATACTGAAAACACTGGTATATTTGTGATGATATTAGTAACCAAAAAATTGTTTGTTTGAGACAGAGTTTTCTGCATAGATTCTGAACATTATCCAGAAACTCACTATGTAGACTCACTATGAGTGTCTGCTTCTGTTTCCAACAGCTACTGGATGAGGGGTCTATGATGGTGGATAAGTTAGTCATCAATCTCATTATCAGGGAAGGGCATTTAAGGTAGCCTTTCCATGTTACCCAAGTTGTTGTGGTCAGTCATGTAGGTCTCTGGGTATTTCTCTAGAGTCAATTTTTTCTTCATACCTATAATGGCATTTTCTTAATTAGTGATTAGTACCAGGGATCTCAGTCCATTGGGAGTGGTGTCATTCTGGGGAGGGGTCCTGTGATCTTTCAGAAGGAAGGCTGAGTAAGCCAATGAGAAGAAATTCACCATGCACCATCCTCCATGTCGTCGTCTGTATCAGCTCTTGCTTGAAGATTCCAACCCTGTTTGAGTTCCTGGCTTGACTTCCTTTGAAGATTGTACAATGACATAGAAAAATAAGGCAAATAAACTCTCTCCTCCACAACTTGATTTTGTTCATTCAACAGTAGGAGCCCTGACTAACATAGTATCTGATCTCATTGATCAGAATTTGGTAGCAATAATCAGAAAACAGCTTAAAATAAATGAAGCCAGAGAGTTCAATGTACATATAAAGGTGTCCTACAGAATTTAGGCGCAGAAATATAATCAAGACTTTGAAAGATATGGTAAGTAGAGTCTGAAAAATCACCAGGGTGCAGCTGTTTGTTCCTGTCCCACTTCTCGAGGTATTGTGAGTGGCCTCAATCCTATTTCCCTTACTAGACCTACGTTCTCTGAACTATCATTTGGAAAATAATTTATGGCTCAGTCAGTCCAGTCATAGCACAGCAAATCTCAAACCCCTGAATAAAGAGAGTTCACAGAGAGCCAGTGTCTGCAGAAAAAGCCTCCAGAATTCTATTCACAAACAGTCACTTCAGGGCTCAGTATGTTGAAGGTTCTTTCTGTTTTCAACTTACAGGCCAGCAAGACATGGCCCAGCAGCTCCCACAGTATCTCTGCTGAGGGGCTGGCTTTCCTCAAACATCAGGTCCTTGTCCAGCAACAGCAGCTGGATAAACAAAATGATCTGATAAACGATTATCAGAAAAAGGAGGAGGAATTCAAAACTCTAATCAACTTTCTACAAGAGAAAATTAGAGTAAATGAAATGGTAAAGTAAGATGTCAGCTAGCCTGTCACACTTTGTAATATTCTTATTCATGTGTCTTATGAATGTGAATTAGAAATTTTATAATTAAATGAAACAGTGAAAATGGAAAATAATTTATTTCTAAAGCCATCGAGAAACTCATACTAACTGTATGTGTCAAATGTATAGTTGTTGAGATTGTAGTGTCCACTACTGTGTTCCTTAAAGTGGTTTGCATACGTTACCTCAAGTCTCAGTAGAACCTAAAGCTATAACTCAAATATCTTGTCCCATCTGATGTCTTTCCATCTACTTTAGCTATGATACTGAAATTGTGAAAATACCTTTGTCACAATATAAAATTCTATAGATGTATCACAAAAACAAAATGCAGTGAATTATATTCTATTTACTGTATACATTTGGATATTAAGGTTCTTTGGGGCAGGAGATGACATTATGTACCACGTAGATGAAAATCTTAAATTATAAATCAACTCATCCTAAAGGTTTTCTTTCACTGATTTTCCAATGAGAAATGAAAAGTCAAAAGTGAATTATTGCTGGCGGCTTTAGTCCCTTACCAGACTTGGAATTCAGATAGTTTAGGGCACAGCAGAGTGTTGGACCATACTGCTTTTTCACATGTAACAAAAAAATGCATTATAATACATAGAAAATCTAGGGAACACTCTGAGTTTGAGTTGTCAGCTCAGAAAATTCATTTGGTATTATGTGAGTCCTTAGATAGATCAGCAGTGAATCAGGGTGTTCCAAGTTCTAGAGTCTATTTAAAACTTTGAATATAAGATTATTAGTTTGCAACCATTAACTATCAAGGCAAAGTGAATATTATGGGTCATTTGGATTTTGTTTTCCTGCCACAGACAAAAGAACTTAAAAATACAATTACTAGTTAGGATGTTCTTTAGTGATGAGATGGGAGGTTGTGAGCTGGCAGATGTCGTATAATTTGACTAAGATGAACTGAATGATGCACTTTAATCTAGTGCAGGTCATGCCTGTGGGGTTAAATTCGTCAGTCCTATTTACCCCAATTTCCAACAATTTCTTTCTTCAATTGAGTATCTATATTGTGTATGGTTGGATGATCATGCTGCCTCTTGAGTGCTGTGACTATATTATAGGCGTGCGTGGCTCAGGGTATGATTTTCTGAGGGAGCATAACTGTCAAATGCTGTAGACACTTTTGTGTTTTTCCATGAACTGAACTTAGATGGAAACACTCAGCACTTCCTTCAGACAGCTTCCTTCTGTCTGAGTTGTGACATTTTTTTGTCTATTAGTATACATCCATTCAGAATTTTTTTGAATTCTGCTTGCCAAGGACCTTTGTAATATAATTCACCTGCTGTGGCCAGTTCTGTAGTTATTTCATGCTTAGTATTTGGATCTGAAGCCTTTGCCCAGAGAGAAAACTAAAGAACAGATCGAAACCACTGCCTAGACCTCTGCTCCACCTGGTGTTTTGATGAGACTGTGATATGCCTGTGCTTGATGTCTTCCTCTGGGATGAGCCCTTACAGTTGTGTAATTGAAGTCAAAGGCAAATAGCACAGTTTCTCAGTCTCCAAGTTTGTGCTTGCACTGAAAGTGCAATTCCAGCTCCATTTGCTATATATACTCAGTTTTCATTGATGTCCCTTAAGTGTCATACATTGAAATGAGTACAGACCCATGGAAATGTTTCTTATCATAGGAACATGTTTAGATCACTAGAGTTTATGGGAGTAAACTGAACTTACTTTGAAATCTTTTTGTCTGAGTACTCTGAGAGTGATTAATATTATAACTACCTATCAGAAGATTACATATAATGCAATATCAAGCAGTTAATTTTAAAAGGGAACTTGTAACAGTTCAGCAAATATTTTTGGTTTCTTTCTTACAATGATTTGTCTGGAGAGTGAACTAAGGTCAGGTCATCAGCCTAGCAGTCCTTAATTTTCCTTCATTCTTTTCTAAATATTTTTTTTTTTGGAAGTGCTGGTAATAGAACCCAGATTCTCATACATGCTACGAAAATAAGGGTGTATGTTTCTAATTTTAACATGTGTTTCATTTTTTTTTTTTGGTATTTTAAAATTTTTCATACAGTATATTATCATTTTCTTTCCTGTTCTTCTAGATTGTTCCTACCCACCTTAATTAAATTTTTAATCACAGCAAATGTAATTCAATATTTATTCCAAAAAGGTCTGAACTGCTGTAGAGCTCTTATTTTCTCCTAGATGTCTCATCATGGAGATGATTGAGGGGCAGGCAGGACGGGTACTTTTCATAGAGTGATGTAAAAATTGACCTCCATCTGTCTTTTGTTAAAGTTAAGCAACAAAGTTACCAGAAGTTGTTATAATTCCTTTTTTTTTCCTCCTGAAGGAAGAAGATGAAAAAGTAGAAAATGCTAATAAGATACACGAACAGCAGGCAGTCATTGAGGTGTTGCAGGAAAGAAAGGCTATAGAAGAGAAGAGGAGTGATGCTCTACAGAGACAGTTAGAGACTGCTGCAAAATTAATATTAGACTTAAAAGAACAGCTTAAAAGACAGGCCCAAGAGACCCAAAGCGTAAAACGAGAGCTAGCCATTTCTAAAGATAGAGAGAAATCCTCTAGTTTAGAAATGAAACACTTGAAGGAGACAGTTGAAGGCTTTCAGAAGAGATGTTACCAAACTGACACCAGCATAGAGCAGAGCAACGAAAGAACAACAGAGAGGAAATTAGACCACTTCCACGTGGAGCTTGAAGAAATATACAGTAGAGAAATAATGATCTTGAAAGAAGGATTAGTAAAACAGCACAAATCTGAGATAGAGGATCTCAAATCCCACCATAAAGGTGAAAGGGAGTCTATTTTAACATCGTATGCTCATACTACTTTTGATATGTGCACTATGTACAAACAGTATAAAAAGCAATTAGAGTTGTGGAGTTTAATGCTAACTGGACAGAACATAAAATTGCAAGATACTCTTTGGCAAAATGAGAACCTCAGCAAAGAGCTCTCCATACTTCAGAGAGAAAAGCGTGAACTTCAATGTCACTTTAATGACCTTTTAGAAGAGGTCAACATGTTAAGAGAGAAGATTGTTAGAGATCAAGAAAAAATTGTAGACCAGGAAAGGAAACTAAATGATGCACATAAATGCCACCAGACAGTGGGAGAATTGAAAGCTGAGATCGCTGCTCTACACAAAAACCAGAAGAAGCTTGAGTTTAAACATGAATCAGAAATTAGAAATTACCAAACAAAACTTGAAATGCTAGAAAAAGAAAAGAATGAGATACGAAACACAATGGCAAAATCCCAAGAAATCAAACTGGAGCAGCTTCAAAGTCAGCTCTTGTCCAGCCAGGAAGAAGAACTCTCCAAGTTTAAAAAAGATCTAGAAGTTGAATTTCAAACGAATATTGCAAAACTAAAAGATAATTTAGCCATTCAGCACAAGAAACAGATAGAGGAGTTAGAAACTGATATCGTTAAAAAGATGGAAAGGATGCGGTGTGAATTCTGCAAGTTGATGAGTAAGCAGAATCAACTAACATTAGAAATTTCTGAGCTAAGAGATTTATACTACTCACATATTGATTTGAAATCAGAACAAACGACCTTCATATTTATAAGCTTAAAATGAAAATGTTATCCTCAAACTGGATGAAAAGGAACAGTGTACACTTGAACAGGAAATTATCACTAAGCTAGAATAACTGCTGCAATCCTTGGTGGTTTTGATCTTAGCCATTCTGATCTGTGTAAGATGGAATCTCAGAGTGAATTTGATTTGCATTTCCCTGATGAGCAAGGATGCTGCGCATTTCGTTAAGTGTCTTACTACATTTTGAGACTGTTTTATGGAGAATTCTCAGTTTAGATCTCTACCCTAGTTTTTAATAGGATTATTTGGTAGTTTGATTTCTAGTTTCTTAAGTTCTTTGTATATTTTGGAGGTCAGCCCTCTGTCAGATGTGGGGTTGGTTAAGGCATTTTGATTCCTTAGGGAGACATTTTGTCATGTTGACTGTCTTTGCTTTTCAGAAGCTTCTCAGTTTAGGGGGTTCCATTTATTCATTTTTGCTCCCAGAGCTTGTTCGACTGGCGGCGTACTTTGAACGTGGTCTCCTGTGCCTATGCACCCAAATATATTTTGACTTTTTGGTGTAGATGGATTTATATGGAGGTCTTTGATCCATTTGAACTTGAGATTAGTGCATGGTGATACATATGGATCTATTTGCATCCTTCTAAATGTTGACTCCCAGTTATACCAGCATCATTTGTTGAAAGTTTTCTTTCTCCATATCATATTTTCAGGTTCTTTTTCAACAGTTAGGTGTTCAAAGCCTTGATATCAAGCTGCATTGATATCAAGCTATTGGATTCTATTTTACTGGTCTTCCTGTCTGTTTTTATGCCATTACCAAGTTGTTTTCATCACTCTAGCTCTATGGTAGAGCTTGAAGTCAGGGATGGTGATGCGCTAAGAAAATCCTTTATTTTTCAGAATGATTTTGTCTATCCTGGGTTTTTTTTTTTTTTTCCATTTGAAGTTGAGTATTTTTCGATCAATTTCTGTAAAGATTTTGAATCTCTAGATTACTATTGGTTGGACTGCCATTTTCACTGTGTTGATCCTACCTTTCCAAGAGCATGGGAGATCTTTCCATTTTCTCATATCTTCAATGATTTCATTCTTTAAAGACTTCAAGTTGTTGTCATACATTTCTTTCACTTGTTATGATACAGTTACCCCAAGACATTTTATGGCTTTTGTGAAGAGTGATGATTCTCTGATTTCCTTCTCAGCCTGTTTGTCATCTGTATATAGAATGGCTACTGATTTTTTTCTGTTAATCTTGTATCCTGCCACATTACTTAAGGTGTTAATCAGTTTTGGAGCTCTCTGTTAGAATTTTGGGGTCACTTATGTATACTATCATGTCATCAGCAAATAGGGAGAATCTGACTTCTTTTCAGAATTGTATACCTTTGATCCCTGTGTTTTCTTCTTGTTAGAGCTAGGACTCTGAGTACTATGTTGAATAGGCATGGAGAGAGTGGAAATCCTTGTCTTGTTCCTGATTTTAGTCGGATTTTTTGAGTTTATCTCCATTTAGTTTGATGTTGGCTGTTGGGTTGCTGTGTGTTTACTTTTTCATGTTTAGGTATTTACAATTAAGAATGGGTAATTTTTAAGTCTCCAATAGACTTGCTCTGCTGAAAATGTCAGATTTGAAGCAGTACTTAAGAAGGAACATAAGTTTTCACGTCAAGACTTCTTTGGTTTTTTAATTTGATTTGATTTTACTTGTATTTTAATGCCATGTATTGTTTGTGTTGATATGATCTGCAGCTATCCTGTCTATTGTTTTCAAGTGACAGTGGATTGTTCTATTAGTAGGTAATAAAGTGGTTTAGTGAGTAATGATCCCTGTTTCTGAAAAGAGGAGGAGAGAACGGAAGACATATATAAAATCTTTGTTTTAATTGATTTAATTTTTTGGCACTAGGGCTGAAACCCATTCTAGCCAAGGTACCCTACCACTGAACTATGTCCCTGTGCAAAAAAAATGAGGGGGAATACTCATTTGTGGAAGTTTTATTTGAGTTTTGCAATGATGTATTTAATGGGTGTATTGTTTTGGAGTATAGCCCACTGATATATACACTTCTACACAATAGAAATATCCAGTCTTTGAAATTGATCTGAGACAATTAATTTGCACAATGGTCGCTAAATTTGGAAGAAATTAAAATGTGTCTTCTTTTAGGGATACTTCTTTTTGGAACATTTCACTCTGACAGTATTACTTACACGTGTACAGTGAATGGCTTACATATGCTATATCTTCTGCTAGGTAACAACAAAGAACCTTTCCAAGTGCTCATTAGAAGACTTCAAAGGGCAGTATCTGAGGAGTGCTGCTGTATTACAGAGGTAAAATGTTACTCCTTGATGTTATCACCTAGAATCCAATTGCAGAGCGGGAGTAGTGATGAGAAAAGTGTTCAAGACCAGGGTATAGACACCTACAGAGATAACTGACCTGAACAAGGGGGAGCTCAAGGACCCCCAAGACTGATAGGTGGTAAACCAGTAAGGGACCAACAGTGGACCCAAGAATGCAGGTCTCAGTTAGAAGTCCTGGGCAGTCTATGGGACCTATGACAGTGTTACCAGGACAATCCCTAGTGCCTGAAAGGATTTGGGATGCACATTTTCCATGGAAGGATATTCGCTTAACCTAGAGACACATCAGAGGGCTCCTGGGAAGCTGGGAGACTCGACCACTGGGCAGCTGGACAACCTGACCACTGGGCAGCTGGACCCTGATATCCTCCTCTCCTCATCCTCTTACTGCTCCACTTCCTCAGGTCTCCTTCTGTTCTTGCTCTGCCTGCCATGCCCTTCTTTCCTTGTTTGGCTTCCCCTATTGTACATTCAGCTCTTTATTAGGACCAACAGAGTTTTAGACAGGCATAGCTTCTCAGATTTAAACTAATGCAGCACAAACAAAAGTCACACACTTTGAAATATTCTACCATAACCGTGACTGCAGACCATGCTGAGTCCTGGACTATCAGATCAGGACTGCAATGCATCAGCATCTCAGCCAGATGAACTGAAACTCTCACTCCTGGTCTTTGTTAATGACATTCCGTTTTCCTAGTGGTACCTATCCTTGTCCAGTCTTCTCACTTGTTCCTGTTGTTTTAAATGTTACTTTCTTGTGTCATCTTCTCTTGACTTAATAGGCTGAGACATTTTCCCTCTGTCTCTCCTAGTTTCTATTAGCCCAGAAGCCCAGTTTGCATTCTTATTTCATGTTTCAAAGCACTCTGGTAAGCATATATTTGCTTCTCATGACTTTATATTATTGATCTTCCTCTTCCACAAGACTCCTAATTTTCAAATGAGAAAAGTCTGTGTCTATTCCATCCTGTTAGCAGAGCAGTAAGTTTGCACATAGTAAAGTCTCAGTAGTTATTCATGTTTGAATTGAGTAAATATATAAAATTATCAGGCAATATATTATGATGTGATCTGATGTTTTTGTTTTATTCCCTAGGAAGTAACAGGTAAGTGTTCCCTTTTAAGTGTCCTCGAGAGGCTGGAAAATGGCTCAGTCAAGTGCTGGGTATGCATGAAGAAGACCTAAGATTATTCCCTCCAAACAGGTGGCAAGGGAAGCATGTCCTGTAATCCCAGTTTGAGTGAAGTAGAGACAGGTGGATCCCTGGGACTTGCTGACCAAACAGTCTAGCATAATTGAAAAGTTCCAAATGTGTTGAGAAACTGAGGTGAAAACATCTGCTACTGAGCTCTGACTTCCATGCCCATGCAACCCCATATAAAGTTTATATACTCAAACATGCTTGTACACACAAGCAAGGAAATAAACATTCGGAAGGTAGGAATGTGGTAGCCGACACCTGATAAAGTGAGTAGTTACCAATTAAAATACTCTCTCAGAAAATGGTTTTATCCTGTTGCTGACTGGTTTATAGAGCATCTATATTTGTCTTGTCTAGCTGGAGGAAACTCTTTCCCCTTGTAATTTAGGTGTGCTTTACTTAACTAGCTTTATTTTCCCTTTCATTCAATATAAGCCTCTGTCAGCAGGTCATTGTTTTTACTCCTTAGAGCCTAGGTCTTGTCACAGAGCCTTTCCAGAAAGTCACTACTGTAAACTATTAACCAAAGCCCATGTCAAATCTGGGTTCTCACCAGTTGCTCAGGTGCACTTCTGAATCACTGTCATTGTATTCAGACTTCAGAGGTATTGCTTCTCGAATAGTCATATTTCCTCAGGTAGCTAATGAACGCTCTGAGGATAAAGATGCATACACACCAAGGCTCACACCCTAACACACACACACACACATACACCCCTCTCTCTCTCTCTCTCTCTCTCTCTCTCTCTCTCTCTCTGTCACTCTTTCTCTCTCTCTTTGGTGTGTGTGTTATGTAGATTATTAATGTTTATTTTAATGAATAGTGTACTACCTGTCAGTTACATGCTTAAACCAAATCATCCAGAAGTAAACAAATATTATGTTGTCAAGTATTGATGATAAAAATTAGTTGCTTACACTAAAATCTCAAAGGGCTTTAAGATGAAATTTCCGTGAAACATTTGTTTCTGGAATTTGAGTGATCCTCTGGATATAGGGAGCATTGCTAATATAATGACATTCCCATGAGTATGACAGTGAGTCACTTGTCAACAGAAAGCAGTAGTTGGATGAGAACAGCACTATTGTTGGGGCTTAAGAAACACACTTAATGCAAAGTTCTTTAATTTTTTTTAATATAGAATTCAAAATACCAGACTGAATATTTATGTCATCTTCTGTTTTCAACAGGACCACAGACAGCAAGAAGATGCTGTGAAAACTGAGTTCACAGAAGAAAATGTATCAGGAGAGGAAGCAAGGATTTTGTCCTTTTGCTCTCAGGCTGCTTTACAGAACAATGGTAAATTACAAGTGTGGAACACATTACAGTATTATTTACCCAATATTTCCATATGTGCTTTTCTTAAAACTCTGTGCATTTGATGACATAGGGAATTTCATGTTCATCTTCTTGTTCAGGTTTCTCCTTCTTACAGTGACAGTCCAGACTCTTCATATCTTTTTTTCTTCATCGTTGCTCATATTTTCAGTTTCTAAGTTATTTTAAACATAATGATTTAAAATTGATATGTGTAGTTTTTCTACAACCACAATGGTAGAAACAGGGATCTTGAGTCATAATGTATATTATTTATTTATTTATTTATTTATTTATATTTAATTTTATATAACAAAGTCCAATTAAATGAAAACAAACATTTATACATAATATTTGGGAATTTGGGCGTCATTCTTTCCAAACTACTTCCTGCTGGTAAGGGGCGCTGTCATGGGGGATTCGAAGAAGATTCAGATATCCTGGCTGTAGTCTGTAGGGCAGTTTTGTCTAGCTGTTTTGAATGTAGGATCACCTTGTACTATGTTTCAGGCGGTCTGGCGTAATCAAACCACATTAGTCTGGAAGGAATCCACATCTTTTCATTTTCTGTGGAAACAAAAATAGAAATCCTTTTCCCCAGTAACTTGTCCTTCAACTTAAATTTTGGAGTCAAAACATTGTTTTAATAAGATAAATAGTGTTTTATGTACATACAATTAATTCTGCTTTGTCACCAAGAAACTTGTCCCCAATTGTGCCTTTGATTCTGTTCCTGTGACACAGACATCAAACATGAGAGCAAGGTGTCTTCTCTGCCAGAGAGTGAAGAAAGTAAAGAACAGGAAAATCCATTTCAAGGGTTAGAGATCCCCGGGAACACCTTACAGCATCAGCTGAAAGAACAGGAATTTCATAATGGAATGGAGAGTTCCTGTCTTCAGGGAAGCATTCAGACCTTCCATGGACTGTCAACACATCCAAGGTATCTGTCCATCTGTGTGCTGTGTGTCATACATCAGTTTATCCAGAGAGGTTATTTTAAGACTAAAATATAACTTGATCAAGGCTTAAGAAGAAGTAAACAGGAGATCATTCTGTGACTTTAGTAATGAGAAATAAAAGTGACTCAAAGACATTTATCATAGGTATTGTGATTAAATTTTCAGAAGGATGATATTCTGTGGATTAAAGAGAACATTTAATGCATGTTTGTTGTGTACTCTGTGCCTATTCTTCACTACCTTGATATGGTCAGTACCTTACCCGTGTAAGATAGATCATTCCTCTGGATTTCTTTCACAGTGTGATGGAATCCTGACATTCAGCAATGTCTACAGTAAACCTGTATCTTTTCAAAGTGTGCCTTTCTTGGCTCTCTCCAGCTACCTCGATTCCTCTTTTCCTCATACTTATAATCTATGACAAAATCCTGTTCTCTCAGCCTTCAAAGGTCATGGGAACCACACCACTCCTCACCACCCTTGGTCCCTGCTTTTTCAGCTGGACTAATGAATCTAGTTCTTTCATAGGGTCTGTTATTCATACAGTCAACTCAGTGCCAGCATTTTGCTCCTTTAAACTTCAGACAGACCACCTTACTGCAGTGTTGTTTTGTACTTCACAATAGGACCCTGTGACAGTCTTGACTATTCTCATATATTCAGTGTCACTGTTCTCAGGATTAAGCATTCTCCTTGCAGTCCTTAAATATATCAGTCTGCTTCTGCTTAAGAGTTTGCCTGATACCTCCTTCCAACTGGCATGGATTCAGCACTCCCTGAGATGTCTAACACTCTCACCTTTTGAATCCTTACTAATTGTCTTTAGGGGTTTGGGTCACCTTAAATGAATTAGTATTGACTCTGATGAAGAAACATAAACCTATAGGAGGAAGGTGGTGCCTTGGTTTATTAGGAAGTTGTTTTATTCTAAGGATTCATAATCCTTTGCAAGTAGTAGGAGCTTAGTCTATCCTTGATGAATGTTTTGTAATTGACTTTGGAAGTATGCTTTAGATGTGTATAAAGTGGCTTTTCTTGTGCATTTCAATGTAATTATAAAGTAAGCATCATTCACAAGTAATTATTCTAAGATAATATTGTTTGCATCTATAAACTAGTGACATAAGGGAAGTTCTGGAATGTAAGCCAATGTCTGTGTAACAATTTCATTGCACATAGCTGAAATGTTGCATACTAGAACACCAGGAAAGTAGAATAGAGGAGAATTACAAATACATGTGGTAGAAATCTTATTGGTAGTACAGAGAATATCTTATGATTCCTTGTTTTTTGGTCGAGAATATGAAACTTGGCTTCATTTGTGTAAAGGGTGAAATCAGATAGAAACAAACCAGTGGGCACATGAGGTCTAAAAGTAGCAGTGAATACAGTGTTAACCAAAATAGCCTTTTTTTAATTTGGGATAAATACCAGTAAAGCTTACAGAATGAACTCATTGCCCAAAAAGTGTCACGATTTTGGGTATTACACTTAACAGCATTAAATCTTTTATCATAGAGAGATAAGAATGCATCAAAGATTTTGTTTTGATATTTGATGTTGTACATTGTTTGATTACTGATTGAGAATGGCTAGATGCCACCAGAAGCTATGTGGTAAAGCTAGACAATGACATCATTTGTATGTGGTCAGTTTGAGACAGGACAAAATGTGAGAGAGAATAGGAGAAAAATGTAGAATAGAACAGCATGAATGAAGAAATTGGAAAAGAAAAATAAAGAGTGGAATAAAGAAGGCAGTGTGGATACATGTGAATGGGGAATGGTTAATTATATTTCCTAGATATGAAAATTATTGTTTTCTTCCATTTTCTTCTCCTGTGTTTTTAAATGATCAATGTTGCTTTATTTTATTGTGCACAGAATCATTTTAGAAAAACATAAATTAATGACTGCTTGTAGAACAATGTAAAAGAAACATGCTAAATACCACAGGGAGAATAGATTAAAAACAGCAAGTCCAAAAGTTACTATGTAACAGGAAACCATATCTTCCTACCCCTGTACCTCATTGCAAATGATGGTGATCATTCTGACTGTTTTGGTGTGTGTATGTGTGTGTGTATGTGTGTGTATGTTTGTTAAATGTTTTAATAAAAATGAGATAGTGGGGTCTTCTCACTACATAATGTATCTTTAATAACTTTATAAAACTAATGCTGGTATGCATATCTAAAGTACTTCATGAAAAGGTGTCAAGTTTATCTGTGGATCTACAAAGATACGCTATTACATAACTTTTAAATATAAAAGGTAATAAAAATGTAACTTATATTACAATATCTGTATGCCTTTTTCTATAATTTCTTGCTTTCCCCTTCTCCACTATATGGATATATGCTATAAAATTTGTAAAATGAGTGAAAAACTATAGTAATATCCAGCCCCATGTTTTGTTTATACTTAGTTTTGATCCACATGTATTAAAGGAATGGGACGCAGAGGGAACAGCTTACTATGGATATTGTGTACATGATGACATCACCTTCATCACAGAGGAATCACATTTCTTCTCTGTTTTTTTATACATTAAAATTCCCTGATATTTTTAACCGTAATTTCTATGGTTGTGTTTTGGTAACTATCTACTAATGAGAAGAGACATAACTATTTAAAGACTTCCAATGTTTTTTATCAAAAGAAATGATAAGATGAGGGCTTTAAGTTTTTCTTATCCTATATGTTACCTATTTAAATATTGTCCTAACTTATTTCATTTTGATTAATGTATAGTTAATTTCCCTCCCATGTTCTTTTTCTCTCAGGTCTCCTGCATGTTCTCTTTTTATTTCTAAATGCAAGGTCTCTTATTATTATTATTAGGATTATTACACACACACATACAAACACAGATACAGAAAAATAGACACAAATAAAGAAAAACACACAGATACACACAGAAAGACAGACACAAACACACAGACTCCCCACCCCACCCCAGCACATACCAGGCACCATTAGTTTCAGTGCCCTGATATTACTGTGGGGATGTAGAAAAGGCCATCTTTTGAACAGTGTTCAGGAATCCCAAAAATCCGAGGTCCTAGAGCTGATGGGTGGTTCTTTATGTAGCAGGGGTCATATCTTGAACTTGAAACACTGCCTGCCACACAGGGAAGCATCCTAAAACTCCACATCACATGCCTAGGAGCAGAATTGTGATCTTCATCAACATTCAGAAAAGATCAGCTCATTGCTCTTTATTCTGTGCATCTAGTAGAGATATATAGCAACACCCTGTTTGCTCCTGCACGCATGTAAATCCTATGTTTGGATGACATTCCTATTTTAAGGTGTGTATGAGGCAGCCTCCAGGCCTATCAGGACTATGTCTTGCAAGAAAGACTGAGAGCAGGCCAAGAGGAAGAATTGAGGTGATACTGGAAAGAGGAGAACATCCTAACAACTGCAAGTGCCTCTCGGGTACCATCTCTGAAGAAATGACCAGGGTCCTAGCCAGCACCCAGAGGTCAAGAATCACTGACAGTTCCAAAGAAGCTAGAGCACACCTGTGTGTGATCCAGAACCTATTTCCAGCCCCAGCACACTCCTGTGGAAGTGTTCTAGAAGCTCTCTCATAGTAAGAGATCTAAAATGTCCCCGTGATTGAAGTTTAAAACTCAAAGGAAATGTGAGGTGCCTAAGGCTTTGGGAGAAAAGGTCAGAGTGGTCTGTGCTGCCAATTGCTGAAGATCTGTGGACTCTAGGAGTAGAAGATGGGGAAGACAAAAAGATACTGTAGACTGACATCCTGGGAGCTGTGGCCACTGCAAATGCTGACAAGCACATCGGCTTGTGTGTCCTCACTGAATACTTTCAGAACTGAGAGATTCTTGGCTGCTGAATCATAAATGGATCATGTGGCTGTCCTGGATTGAGTGAAAAAGTACCTCATATGTGAGATCAACATTATGGAAACACTGTTCACTGTGTCCCAGAACCACTGGGGCAACAGAGCCCAACTTAGACAGCCTAGAGAGTAAGAGGACAAAGTTGGAGGCAGCACTAGCATAGGGAGGTGAAGGCACTGTAGGAGAATAGAGTTGGAGAGCTCATCTGTCTGAACCTCCCAGCCCTGGCAGTTTAACTTACAGTCCGAGTGGTAGTTAAGGGTCTGGGGAGAAAAATTCTTAATTAGCTTAGCCAGTGTCATTCCCACACTGAAAAGGGCATTCAGTTTGAATTTGCATGGAAATGTCCTCTTCAAAGTAAGAATGGCAGACTGAAAAGTATTCTTGGAAACATTCTTCTCTGTGTATAAGTTTCATAGATAGTACAGTAGAAAGCTGTAGAAATGATTGTTCTGAAATGCCTCTTGTAACTTGCTTTTAGTGGAATTTTTCCTCACCATGTGGCTAAGCTAGCTGAGGAGATTCAAGAACATTAGCATAAATGACTACAAAATTACAAAAGTGTTTATTTTAGGAGGTTCTTACTATTTTTTTTCTTTTTTGATTAAAGAACAGAGGAAAAATTAGCCTGTACTCTTCAGATGTTGCCAAACACTAGTACCACTTTTCATTTTCCTGGAAATGACGTGAAGATTTATGTAAGTTTTGTATGTTAGATTGCATACTAATGTTCCTAGCTCTTGCCAAGAGTATTGTGGCTATGTACAATGTTGGCTGCCAAGCCTGACAAGCACAGTCTGACTCCTCATTCCTACATTGGTGGGAAAAGAAAACCAATTCCCACAGTTTGTCCTTTGTCTACCTCATGTTCTGTGGATCAGAAGACACACTCAACAAGTAAGTTAATGACTAATAAAAACAAGAATGTCACAGCACATTTAGAAATTCATGCCCCTCTGTCTGCAACAGACCCTCAAGCTCAAGAATTTTTTTTTGTTGTGGACAAAAGCAATTTGAGAAGATTTAAGGACAAAAATGCACCGCAAGGCTGAAGTGGCACAGGCCTGTAATCCCAGCAATCAAGTTGCAAAGGTAGGTGCATGTGTGTGAATTCAAGCCAGCCTCTTCTACAAAAACTAATTCCAGGACAGTCAGGTCTACACAGAGAAACCCTATCTCAAACCCTCTCCCCCAAATGAACAAAATTACCATGTGTACTATGTTTTTTGTCGTTCAGAATTCCTGGTTGTTAGTTCCATTATCTCTACCCCCCTCATCACTGTATTTTTCATTTGTTTTGTAACAGGGCATTTAAAATGAAACAGGTATGGAATGTCTCCAGAAAACAGACAGAAGGCTTTTCTTAGCTGAAGATCAAACTTGACATGCACAAATCAATGTCAGGGAAGTGACTGTGACTGGAGAACAAGAATCTCTCACTTCTAGTCAAAGTTGGATTAAACCCACTGCTGTGATTCCCCAGCCAGCTGAGAATATTCAGTTTGTTGTCCCCTAAAAATGTTTCTACTCACCAAAACATGACACATGGACATAATCGATATTATTAATATGCTTAATAGTTGTCAAATTGTTTGCAAATAGTTATATTTTATTTTAAATAAAAATATGTTAACATGGATCAGCTCTTTGGGTTTTTTCTTTATTGTAAAGCTTTTTTATTTTTGAGAAAAGTCATTTATCCTGCTAGATATCTATGCAAGATAAGAGGATTCCATGATAAAGTAGCTGTTATTTTAAAATACTTATGTTACATAAAGGTAATGTGTAGTATCCATAAAGAATATTACAAAATTCAAAAGCATATTATAACACAATATATAAGGAGTATGTGGGGACATTTTTTACCTGTCAATTGAATTGCCCTTATCCCAAACTCTTGTCATATTCTCTTCCTTAGAAACTAAGGTAGTCCTTTTCCTGATTTTTTTTTTAACTTTTGTTTACCTAACACTTTATGTATTCTTAGACTGTATATATTTCTAAAGTTTTTCTGGGTTTGTATCTATCAATCTATGTATAATGTGTGTTTCCTTTGAGATTGCTCCATGTTTCTACAGCTATCTGTAAGTTATCTTCGGTTGTTATGGAGACTTATCTTTTTTAACTGTATGTGCATTTTCTGTGTCTGAACCTTTTGTACTTTCTGGTTTAGCTGTTGGAGTCAGAGCTGTTACCAACACTCCTTTGAGATTTCTAATACACAGGGACATCTTCCCAGCTTCCTAGGAAGTGAATCACTAGGTCCTGTGATATGTTTCTTAAATGATACTCCATGTTTTTTTTTTTTTTCATTTGAGAGCTTGTCATGTCCTCCAGGTTGTCCTCAAGCTTTGTGCAGCCAAAGATGGCCTTGAGTCTCTGGTCCTCTTGTCTTTATTTTTCCAGGCCTGAGGTGACAGGTATGCATTGCTGTGCCTTGTCGCCAATCTGTGGCAAAATAATCCTATTGGTGTAGTAAGCACTAGCATGGTGTGAGTGTTCTTTTGCAAAGAGCTGGTATTGTCAGACAAGTTGGGAGTCTGCTGGGTGTGCTGTGCACAAGTATAGGGCTTCCCTTTTCACATCACTGTAGACTAGCTGGAGTTTGCTTCTGTGTGTGCATAAGGGTTATGTTCCCACTTTTCATTAGGACCTGCTTGACTTGAGCCTGTTAGAGAAGAGTGTTCATCATGTCAGGTGAGGGCTCTAGCTACATTTGTAGTAATTGTTTCATATAGTTTTAAGACAGTACAGCTTTGAAATCTCCAGGTAGGACCCCATTTGTAATAGAAGATCTGAAAAAGAGCTGGGTGTGGTGACTCAAGCATATGATCCAAGGATTGGGAAGACTGAATGAAGATTGGGACAAACAGCTGTGTTGTTCCTCGCTTTCCACCCTGTTTGAGACTTCATTTCCTGTTCTTCACAGTGGAATACAGATGACTAGCTATAATGTGTGGTGTTAGATGTTTATTCTCTCTGTTATCACATTGTAGAAATGATGGGATGGTAGATGTGTGCTACCATGGATTTACTTGGGTTCTGGCCATCTCAATACAGGTCTGTACACTTGTGTGGCAAGTGCTTTACCCAACAAGATTCATCAGAAGCCATAGTGTTGCTTTGCTAAACTTTGTAGAAATTTGCAGTGCCTAGTCTTCAATCAACAGTGTGTGCTGTAATGCAAAGAAAAAAAAAATCTGAGAACTTTTTATTCAAAGGAGGATTGGTGTCCAGAATATATACATAATTCAAATGACAGAAAGACAAATCCTATTCAAATAAGCATGAAATGAATAAAAGGTTCTCAAAAGAAGAGATACTCATGGAAAGCAAGCATGTGAAAAAATGTATCAGAAAATATGTATACTGAAACTTCACCTGGACAGAATTGCACTTCCTTCAGGATATTTTCAACAGCACAGAATAAAACAGGATAGGTTGTACAGTGAGAGGCATATTCACACACTTGAGAGGATGTGAAATAATACAATGATTGAAGTAAAGATTATGGGTTTGACCAGCCACTTTTCTTGCTGTAGTAAAATAAATATGAAGTGACTGAGGAAGGAAGGGTCCATTCTGAGTAACAGTTTGAGAGAATCATGGCTTCAGGCCAGGGCAATGGGGCACAGTGTTGGGAGCAAAGGCTGGCTAGTCACTTTGCATTGGGGTTCAGTAAGCAGAGAGTGATCATTGCTAATGCTCACAAACATTCTCCTCTGAATTTAGTTCAGGACCAAGTCCTTGAAATGGTGCCATCTCTGCATTTAGGGTGGGATTTTACACATCAACCAGCCTAGTTGAGAACATTCATCAGTGGTATTTCCAGAGGCTCCATTATTAGGAGACATCACTATGAACCATCATACAGATATTAGTAATAATAAAGAATCAGACCAGCATCCTAGGTTTATAACTAGAGGAAGTGAAATCAGTCTGTTGAAGAAAACCTTGCATTACCATGCTTATGGGAGTAGTTCTCAACATATAGATGAAGGGCTAAAGAAAATATTGTGTAAGTTCAAAATGAATATTATTGAGCAAAAGAGTGAATGGAATGCTGTTATTTTTTTAACGAGATTGAAAGGATGGGAAGCATGTCCTTTCAACTCCGAGAAAAGTGTTTTTTAACTGTAGTGATTGCAATGAAAACTGTCTTCTACGTTTTCCTGTATTTGAACAATTCATGCCTTGTTGATTTTGTTGTTGTTGGTGGTGGTGGTGGTGTGTGTGTGTTTGTGTGTGTGTGTGTGTGTGTGTGTGTGTGTGTGTGTTAGTCCAGTCTTCTTTTTCTACTATGTGAGACACAGTTAGAAGGTCCCATGACTTAATCAGTTCCTCACCAAATGCCAATTTACTTCTGGCTACTTGACCATGGATTTCCCGCTCCTAGAACTGTGAGAAATAAACATGTGTTTTCATAAACTCTCCATTTGTTACATGGTGTGGCAGTTTAGGGTATGGATGTTATCTTTCTTGCTGTGATTTTCTAGGATATAATGCCTCCAGGGGATGTAGGTAATACTCTGAGGTACATATACTATTCATCATACTCTAAAAAGAGAGTTTAAAAAGGTCTCGAAATGCCAGGTACGGAGGAATTGGTACTGAGTATGACTATACAAACTTACTGGGTCCATGTATGTATACTTGGAGAGGTGATGAAGGATTGAGTACATATCAGGTTTCTATTCTTGTCTTCATTTATCAGGAGAGGAAAACAGAAGCTGATATGATTAGAAGACTATAGTGATTGATTCACTATTATTTGGTTGAGTTTGTCTTTTGCCTACCACTTAATCAATGCCATAGATGAATGAATGAAAGTTAAATTATCAGGCATTTGCTGTACAGTTGTCACTATGGTGTGTTTGTGAGAATTCTGAGCACAGGATGAATAAAATGAATTGCATGAGCATTAAAGTAATAAAAGAGCTAGTTCCAGTGACCTTAGAAATACCTTAAACATATCAGAGCCTGGAAGGATTATCTTTAATATTTACAGCCTGCCTAAAATGCTTAATTTCATTATCTACCATTTTTATTCATAGACTTAAGCACTTTGTTCAATTAAATAGAGCAGGTGAGTCACTTCTAGGGCAGGAATTTGAATCTAGATGTTTAATTAAATTCTCTCTGCACTGTGAGAAACTCTTGAGGAGGACAGGTCACAAAGCCCACCTAAAGTGTAAACAGTTATATTATCTAAGGCTTCTCAGGTAGGTAAATGCTACCTGTAAGTTTGTATATGTTTCTGGGAGGGGAATGGTAAAATGTCTGTTTCACTTGCTTGTCTTATCTTTACAGGGTTGCAAGCCAACATAGGTGTTTAATACCATGACTCTTACTTAAATAACATGCCTTCATCTTGCCATGATGACATCTTTTTACTTATATTAGGTTCTTTTTTTTCTTTTAATATAACAACTGGCAGCCAATCCCCTTTTATATTTGCTAGATTTCACATTGCAAGCATCCATACTCAGCTCATACAAAGAAATATACAGCATGTGCCTTTCATTGCATCTCAGTTGTAGTGTGCCAGCTGTGGAGTCTGAGAGCTTTGAGCAGCTGCCACAGCATCAGCACATGCCTCCTTGCAGAATGAGCCTTGCCTGTAGTTCAGGGCTGATGCATAAAGACTTTGTAACCAGGAAAGGTAAGACAGAGCCAGTGGCTCCAGCCAGATCCAAGGCACCCTGGGAGCAAAGATAGAGCTCAGGTGAGGTCTCTGCTCCCTTCCCCCACCCTCCATGCCTCGCTTCACCCTGTCACCTTCAAAAGTCAGGCTCTGGGGAGCTGAAACAAGAGCAACATGTTCAAAAAGATGCAGGGGAAGAGAGCCACCTTGGCCACTCACTCTGGCTAAGGGATCTGTTGCTTTCCAGGGACCAGTGGGTGGTAAAACCTGCAACCCTCTAAGGCAGAATTTTGAAAAGGTTACTCTATTTTTTTCATCTTCTAAAATTTACTTTTGCTCAAAACAAATGTTAACATTACTTGGGTCAATATATACATTACCTGCAAAGTTCCTGAAAAGGTGTGACAGATCTCCTGGGGGAGTTCTTGCAACAACTCCTTTCTTCTGTCCTATGCAAAGGAGCAGAGAGTTTATCGCCCCCAACCCACCCCCTTTTTTTTTTTTTTTTTTTTTTTTTTTTTTTTTTTTTTTTGAAGTCAGAGTACAGGGGCATGTGTCTCTGTGACTGTGAGTTTCTTCATGCTCTTTGCACAGCCCTGCGAACATTTAAAATGCCCAAAGGAAAAAGGTGTCCATGTGAAGGGTGAGTGTGAGGAGAGACAAGAAAACTGGAGTGGCCAGAGGATTTTGGTCTTCATGTACCTCTCCCTACAATCATTAAGTGTCTTCCTTACAACCAAGCTTTTAACTTCCATGGCCGCTAGATGGCAGGAGTGGTGAGAAGTTAAATCTGCATCTAAGGTAGTAGCTTTAGAAAGACCACATGAGAACCTTTAAATTCCCTGCTAGCACCCACCTATTTTTGTGTTCATATGGGACCTGCTAGTCAGGCTTCAGACTGCATTTTGATGGATGTGGAATAGGATGTAGAGAGCTTCCTGTTTAAAATTGTCTCTGAAAATTAAATCTGAATTATCATATCAGAAAAAACATTAAGATGCTTGGAAAAGTAAGGTTTGTGTTGACTCATTAGGAAGAGGATGCTTTTACATAAAAAACTGCTGGTCAAGGCTTTGCTCGCTTATTCTTGGTTTGGAAAGTAACAGGATTGTGAAGTACTGTAAAGAAATTGACTAGCAAGAGATCATGGGCATGGTAATGAGAATACACCGCCCCGACATTGTGTGGGGTTTTCTGTCAAGACAATAGTTTGTGGTGTTTGCTCATATGTGGAGGTCAAGGATTCCAGTGTAGGTTGGTAGTGAAGCTACAACTAAGGCAACATGGAAGTTTAGACACTTGAATCAAGTGGAGCCCAGTGGGCTGGAGTGGAAAAAGGTCAGTGCTTGGGAAAGGCAGGACTAGCCTTCTCTTAACCTGCATGGGTCACATGGGTGGGTCGAGCATGCACTCCCGCTCTATCATACAGCTTCATGGATGGCACAGGCAGAGGTTTGGCAGATCCTGGGGAAGATGCGGGACCCACCATTTGGCTGGGCACTGGGATCGGCTCTCTCCTCCACTTCTGCTCCCACTCCCCACCGCCTATGTGGCCATTGCCAGCCCACTGATGCCAGGCCCCACAGTACTGCCTGCACTGTACCCCAATACCCTGCATCCCAACTACCTGAAGACCACCACTCTGCAACCTCGAACCCTAGGGACTTTGCCAGCACAGTACTTTGGCCAGAACGAGTGGCCTGGGTGGCTGTCTTCCCCTGCTCCTTTTTGAACTTATTGCCCTTGGCTCTGCTCCCTAGAGCCTTGCCTTTGGGAAGGTGACAGGGAGGAGGGTGGCATTGAGGGTGGGGGAGCTCTATCTTTGCTCCCAGGATGCCTGGCATCAGGCTGGAGCCACTGGCTCTCTCTTTCCTTTACTGGGTGCAAAGTCTTTATCAACTCAGACCCAGTGTACACTTTGCCAGGTATGAAATACAGGCCAGGCATATTCTTCAAGGATGAAGATGCTGCTGCTCTGGCAGCTGCTCACAGCTCTGGGACTCTTCACCTGTCCCAATGCACCTGAGATGCCTTGAAAGGCCAGTGAAGGGACTGATGCCCGCATCCCGAGTTGTACAATTCACCTCCATCTCTGCAAGCACCTAGGGTGAGCAAAAGGCCTGAGGACTACCAGGGACTCAATATAGGGGCTCTGACCCATCTCAGGAGCTACAACAACAGGTTATCTTTTGAGATGCCTTTGGAGGGAAGGACTACTTCAACAAAAGGGAAGGTCCAAGAGTTCTGTCTTTGAACAGACCACCCCTGGGTGACTCCTGCTTCCTCACCCCTTACTCTATGTATTGACTCCATATCAACTTACTTTGCTAGCTGAGAAGTGAAGGCACTTTTGTTTGTTTGAAGAAAGGGCTATCTCTGAAATCATCTGTGTTCTTACATGTGCCAGAAGGTGCCCTGCTTTATCTGTTGACAGAGATTTGTTTAGTTTCTATGGAGAGAGATTTGTTAGGTCATTGTATTATTTCTTTGTATTCCAAACACCTGTCTGTGGCAAAATTGTCCTTCTGAGAACTGTGACTTCACCTGCACCACCTTGGAATAACCCTGTTCCCGTGAACAGTGTCTCCCTCCAACCCCCGTGTTGTGTTTGACCTGAAGAAGCTGGTCTTTGTGTGACTTTCATTGTTACTTTGTAGCCCATGCTTTATATAATACACAACACTCTCTTAGGGGAATATCTGCAGTTCCTTTTCTAAGCGAGTTTGCAGTTCTTAAAGGATTTGCATGTTTGGTGTTTCATTGTATATTGTTAGTAGCCTTGTGGCTCTGTGTTATTTAAGAATGGAAGTGATGTAATACTTTGTGCCTGACTTCATCTTGTATGCTGCAACTTTAGAAGGTTAAATTACATAACAAAACAGTTATCAAATAAGAACCATAATTAACAATGTTCAGTCCATTAACTTCTAGCAAGATTTAAAGAAAATATTCCATTGTCTACCCTATCTTTGTTAGTCTAAAGTCCTGTATGTAATTTATGTTTAATCTTAACTAAGGAAAACTATAGCCATAACTATCTGTCTTCAACTCTATCAAAGACCACAGAAGGAAAGTATATAAACTCTAGAAATGACAGAGACATCTTGCCTGGTCAGTCACCCGAAGTTTTTCTGTAATGCTACATCTTCAGCCTATAGGCCATAGTGTATCAGACTCCTCAGTAAAGCATGAAACTTTAAAGTGTCTACCTGTATTGGCAGTTTGCCAGTCACTTTTTTTCTGTGTCCTCTTGAATGTCAAGCAGACTCTTCTTCCATGAAGCAGGAACCCTACAGCAATGTCCATCTTGTATCAGCAGTCACTTTTCTGTGGTCCTTCATGTCCAATTTATACAGCATAAAGTCAAACAGTACAAACAAGAGCAGTATCTTGTCCAAATGGCTAGTTTTGCCAAATTGAAAGCAAACTCCTTAAAGAGTTTCTTTGATGTCCATCTTCCTTCTGACACAGATGTTGTTGCCAGAGCAGTTATTTCTCACTGTTAAGAAAAACCCCAAACCATTTTAAATGCCATATTCTGTAGGTCTTTGAATGCTTTGAAGAATGCCTATCCATCTCAAATACATCTTGAAAATCTAACTAACTTAAGAGTAAGTTTTGACTATCATAGGTAACTATTTATAATCTGTACTAATTATACATTATATTTCTAAATGAGATATATAAACACAATACCTAAATGAGAGGAGAAATATACACATCACAAAATTGACATTAAATTTGTATCAATAAATGAAATCCATTCCAAAACAAAGTATTCATATCTATACTATAATACTTATTTTTTTACCTTTAAATATAATGGTTGTGGTTATTAACCATTTACAACCAAGCCTATTTAAATGAAAACAAATATTTATAAACAACATTTGGAAATTTGGGAATCTTTCTTTCCAAACTGCTTCAACAGCATAGAGATGTAGTTTATATAGCATCTTCCATGATATAGGTTAAATAGGTTTTGGTAATGCTGTGAGGAAAGTTGCAGTATTCTTTGTTTACAATCATCCCCTTTTCCCAGTCACTCTGAAAACTGTGTGGCATCATGTTTCGTTTTGTCATATTCTACACAGAAATATTGCCAATGTGTCGATCTGGAAATCTTTTAGGTAAGAGGCATAAAGACTTATGTTCCAGGTAGCATTCAGTTTTATTTCAGTATAGTTTAGCATTCATATAAAAGTCTTTATAGTGAATTATTAGATATTGCCATAGATTTTTAAAGAAATTCAGAAGCATTATATATATGTGTATGTGTATATACATATGTACATATATATATTCTCTTTTTCATAAAAAATATATAAATCTTAAAATAATATCACTATATTTCGCTGTTTAATTGACATAGTATCTGATTAAATTCATAATTATATTTTTGGCATAAAAATGTATAACTTAATTTTCCATTGATTTCCAGATGAAAGTATGCCAAAAAAAATATGTGTGCTTGATGTTGACATTCTGATATCCAGTGTGTCTTTGGAGTTATTCCTTTCCCTTCCTCAGTTCCTTTTGAGACTAATTAACTTTTATATCCTTATTTTATTTTCGTAATTAAATCACTTATGCTTGAGATGTCTTCTCTACTTTATTAAGTCTCTGTGTGTATGAATATGTGTGTGTGTGTGTATGTGTGTGTATGTATGTGTGTGTGTGTGTGTGTTTGAGTGTGTGTGTGTGTTTCTGTGTGGGGGGGTTCTATGTCTGTGTGCATGTGTGCATGTGTTGTGCCTGCATGTAGAGGTCAGATGTTGATACCAGTTGCCTTTCTTTATGGACATTTGCTATAGTGTGTGAGACAAATTTCTTTGAAGCTGGAGTTTGTGGATTCATCTCCAGTTGATATGCAATTGAGGTCCAGGAAGCTTGTGTCTACCTCTCCAGCACTGGGAGTATAAATGCTTCTACATGGAGCTGTTTCACATGGGTGTTGGGGTTCCAACCAGGATAGTTGCATGAAGAACATTGTACTGAGTGTTAGGAACTAGCAGTCAGCTGACCCCTGTCCCCAACAATGGGTAGGGCGCTCATGGCCATGTCATCGCTATGAAAAGCTTTACCTGGCTGACAGAGGACTCAGTTACACATGTGCAAGCCCCCCCCCCCTTTTAAAGTAAGCATTACAGTCAGGCTGCAGGGCTCTGAGTAAAACATCACTCCACAATCTCTCAGCTTGGATCCAGTTTTCCAGACAGATTAATTAATTACAGGGATAAAGCCTTACCTAGCCACCTATGTGCTTAAGGCAAGTAACTAAAGACAAATTTTGTATACTAAAGTATGCTAAACAGTCAGACAACCCTCAAATGCTCAGACATCTAGAGAATATGGCATTTAAAATGTTCCATTAAAAAGCTTTTATAACAGAGAGACAGGCCAGCTGCTGGCATCATCCATTTCCTCCAAGAAGACTGATGGACACTGAAGAAGCTCCACCCACAAAAGTGGTAATGCTACCCACTGAGCAATCCGGCCTTTCATCTCAACTGCTGCAAAAGGCTCTAACGGCCATGGACAAAAGGGCAGTGGAATCAACTTTCTCCATGTTGCTTGGACCATCGGTAGCTAAGTCTTCCAAAACCTCCTAATCCATAGATCTCATGCCATCAACAGAAGACAGATGTCCTTAAAGCCTCTTACTACAACTGTGGAGGATCTGAGGGTGGCTGTCCATGCTGCCAGCTAGTAAGTCTCTAATCATTCAGGTAAAATTTTATCCTTCTCAAGAACTCTGATGCTTTTGACGACTGGTAGCTTTGTAAGCTTAAATCAGCAGCCAAGGCTCCAATTTTTACAAAACGGAATTCAAAATGGGTATTTTAAGGTTGCTACTGTTTATAGTCTTAACATTAAGCAATAAAGTGTTAATAAGCTACTAATCCAATTTTGACAGAGTACTAAACACCATACTATGCCACTATATGGTCATAATTGTAATTATAAGCTCACAATTAAACTGCTTTTAATTGTGCTAAAAATCTGCCAGTTGTATGTGTAAATTCTTTCAGCCAACTCATTTCTAACATAAGTATGCTGCTAAAGTGTCTAATATTTGTGTTTCACAAACTCAAAGGAATATTTTAAGTTCTAGGGAGAAGAACTGGATCCATTTACAGGTCAGATTCACTCCTAATAAATATTACTCAACATTTTCCTGGCCTTGGGACTTCCTAACCTTGTCCTGGGATCCCCTTGGGAGCCCTTCCTCCACCTTTCTTCTTCCACTAAGTACTCAGACCTAAGAGACAAAAACTTAACCTCATCCTCTCCTCTGCTAACATCTTCCCAAGTCTCAAAAAGACGCCAGCATTCCATACACTCAGGACAACTATGAAACAACCAGCTACCAGGACATGGCAGCCCCCAAGCTTTCTTGGATCCCCCAAAGACGATCTATGCCCCCAAGTCAGCAGGAAGCAGTTTCGAGAACTCAATGTCCTTATTCCAAAACCTGCCATGCCCAACCCACACCTTTTTAATAACAATAAGAGGTGAGAATGTTAGGAACCAGCAGCCAGATGACCCTGCCCAACCATGGGCAGGATGGTCATGGCCATGTTATCACTACATCAGGCTTTACATGGCTGCAGGAGGACTCAGTTATGCATGCTCAAGCCCTCCTTTTAAAACAAGCATGCCACATGTGCCTCTCTCTCTGGCTTCTCTCTCTCCCTCTGGCCTCTCTCTCTCTCTGGTCCCCCCTCTCTCTTTCTCTCCTGCTTTTGGTTAGCCACCAACTACCCCCATTTGTCTCCCCTCTCTCAATAAATTACACATGGGCGCTGAGTCTCATGTTTGTGTTTTATAGGCATTAGCTGCTGCAAAAGAACAACACTGAGTCTTCTCTGCTGTCTTATATTTGATTTTAAATGAGCTATAATTTAAATTTCCTTTGTTTCCTTTCCATGTTGTTGTAGTCTAGGCTAGCCTCTTACTCCATAGTTAGCATTTTCCATGCTAGATACATCTTACATTGTGTTCTGAACATCAGGTGCATGTGCGCATGTACACAACACACCCACACACACACAGACACACACACAGAGTTAGGACTCAGGACGTCCACTTACCCAGAAATAAGTTTAAGCTGACTATTGGGGGATTTCTGGAGACAGAAACGCGTTCCCATCTTACCAAAGGAGGTATTCCCCTTAGCTCTGGCAGAAGGGACATATGGCTGCCTGACAGACCTGGAACTCTCTGTGTAGTCTAGGGTGACCCTACACTCACAGAGATCCACTGTATCTGCTTCTGGAGTGCTGGGATTAATGGTGTGCACCACCACAGCCGGCCAAATTTTAAGGAGGACTTACTTGAAGACCATGAAAAAATATGGCAATACTTCATATGGCATACATTCCATCTCACACAACAAATAGGCAGTTACAGAATTTCAGATTACTCATGACAGCTGCAGGAAGCAGTGATTAGCCATAGGTCAAATGATGGAATATAGTGTGCAAACCCAAATATTCAGAAGAATATATATATATATATATGTGTGTGTGTGTGTGTGTGTGTGTGTGTGTGTGTGTGTGTGTGTGTGTGTGTTCTTATTTAATATATCGGCTCAGTTTTCTCTCTTCCCTTCCTTCCTCCCATGCCTCATGACCCTCTCACATCTCATCCCATTTCCCAATCCACAAGGAGGGTGAGATTTCCAGGAGGGATCATCAAACGCTGTCAAGTTCTTTGGAGTAAGGACTAGGTCCTTTCTACTGCCTCTAGTCTAAGGGAGTATCCTTCCATGGGGAATGTGCTCCCAAAGTCCTTTCATGCACCAGGGATTCAGCCTTGTTTCACTGTTTGAGGTCCCTTAGACTGCCCAGGCATTCTGTCTGAAACTCATGTTCAGGGGGTCTGAGTCAGTCCAATGCTGGTTTCCGAGCTATCAGTCTGGGGGTCCATGAACTCCCCCTTGTTCAGGTCAGCTTTCTCTGTGGGTTTCTGCACCCTGGTTGACCCCATTTTCCTATCACTCCTCCATCTTTGTAACTGGATTCCTGAGTTTGGCTGTGCATATCTGCTTCTGTTTCCATCAGCTACTAGATGAGGTTTCTGTGATGGAATATAATGTAGTCATCAATCTCATTATCAAGGCTTTCCACTGTAGCTGAGATTGTTAGTTGGGGTCATCCTTGTACATATCTCCCCTCCCCTTTACCGCCCTTCTCCCTCCCAGTTTACTTCACAGATATCTTCTAATTTCCCTTCCCAGGGTGATCCATGTCTCTGTCTTAGGGTCCTCCATGTTACCTAGATTTTCAGCAGCTCAGGACTTTAGTCTGGTTATCCTTTCCTTTTCATCTGATATTCACTTATGAGTGAGTAATATGATATATGCCTTTCTGAGTTTGTGTTACATGCCTCACAGTGTTTTTTTCCAATTCCATCCCTTTGCCTGGAAATTTCATGAGGTTGTCATTTTTTTTTTTTTTACAACTAAATAGTACTCCACTGTGTAAATGTAGCACATTTTCCTTATATATTCTTCTGTTAATGGTTCCAGGTTCTGGATATTATGAATAATGTTGCTGTGGACATAGGATGGAACTAGGTAGCCTAAGTATGGAGGAATACAGTGTAAGAGCAATGAAAGAGATATCTTAATAGAGAGAACCACTACAGGCTTAATGAGAAACCTGGTACAAGGGTAAGTTCCAAGAATCCACAAAGAGAACCCCAGCTAAGACTGTGAGCAATTATAGAGTACCTGAACTGGTCTATCCCTGTAATCAGATAAATGCATACCACTACTATATTCATAGAGTCCACATACAGTAATTAATAGAACATTGAGACAGACAACCAAGAACCAGGCTGAGCCCCAGCAAACCAGCCTATGAAAGCGAGGAAGGCACATATGAGCAAGGGAGGTCAAGATCAGGATGGAGAAATCTACAGAGACAGCTGAACCAAGCTCATGGAATCTCTTGAGTTCTAAACCTATGACTGTGGAAATCTAGGAGACTGAACTAGGCTCTCCATATGCGGGAGATAGTTGTGAATCCTGGACAATCAGAGGGGCCCCTGCCAGGAGGACCAGGATACAAATCTTGTACATGAGCTAGTTTGTTTGACCTCATTACCTATGTTGGGATCCATGCACAGTCTCAATGCATGGGAAAGGGCCCTGCCCCATACTATTTTATCTGGCTATGTTGCTCCCCTTTTTGCCTGCATTAGGTTTGTTGTATTTTGACTCTCCATAAACTGGACCCTGATATTGGCATGAAGAATGTTCTTTCGTTTTTAAATCTCATTTTATATTTCAACCAAACTTCTCCTTCCACACCTCTTCCCACACACCTCATCTCCCCCAACCCACACCCAATTCTCTCCTCCTCACAAATTAGGGCTCCCATGAGGAGTCAACACATGGGGTACACAGAATAACAAACAAGTGAAACGTGCGTTCACATAAAAGTTTTAAAAAATAACAAAGAAAGGGAAAAGGAAAGCAGCCACACTCCCCTGAAGTGGTCTGTGTTATCAGCTAATTAGAGAGGTTTTTAAAAGGAAAACTTCTAGAGACTTTGGTTGTGAACAGTCAAAAGGGAAGGCACCCAGGGCAAATCCCAGATCAAGACTTCAGTAGGTTAGGAGTGGAAAACAGTTGTGGTCTGCACTCTACTCCAGCCACATGCAGGGCTGATTCCAAGTTCTATGCCTGGCCTTCCTTGGCTCAGCACGGTGTAATGAATTATTTTAGCAAGGAATATAATGAATGCATGTACCATCCTAAGCAATTTTTCTAAATATCTTTCCCCTTTTATGAACTATGAATGTCTGCTAGGTTTTTCCTGAATTTACTTTTTTATCAATATGGACTGGAGTCATCACCCACTAATACCCAAAGAAAACACTTCCTAGAGAAAGATCCTGCTGTAAGGATGAAAACCTAGACAGAAATAAGCAGGTGTCAGCAGTGTCTTCTTCACACGTGTCCTCTTAGAAGACTTATGAAATGAATTTTATTCACAACTGTACCTGATAATTGCCATAGACACTCTAATAGCAGTTCTAAACCTGGAGAGTTCTTTTGTGCAACCAGGACCATCTCTGTATCTGTAAAGCCTGAGTGTCCTTCAGCGTGGGCAAACAGCCCCATGGTGGCATCTTTGCACTCCTGGAATCTCCCCAGGAGCAGCAGCAAGTATTTCCTCTGAAATACAAGAGCTTTTTGCAATTTTAGCTCTCAAGTATTTACACAAAATATTCTGTATTTAAAGAAGGGATGAATAAGACATCAGTGAAGTCATTTTACTAACATGATAAAGAAAAGAAAACAAGTGCTGGGCCCTAGGCTGTCACCTACTGTGTCTGACAAACTCACAGGAGACAGAAGCTGCCTTTGGTGTACACCTACAGAAACCAGTCATGCTTTGTGTTTATTTGGGGCTTTACCTTTTACCCAAATTTATGGCAAACAGTCTGGCCATTATTGTGTAGGTTTTAAAATACTGAATTTCTTTTTTAAAATTGCAGTCACTCAATCCTCTATGTTCATACATAAGTTAAAGTTCTCCATCCCTGTATGATCACTTTATAGTTGGAATAAGTATTCCATCTATGTTTCTTTCTTTCCAATTTGGAGTTTATTTAAACGGATCAAGGCAGTTTTACTATTGCCTTCATTGTGAGCATTAGAGAGGTCAGGCCACTTTCAGGGCACGATGCTCTTCCAGGAACTGGAATGGCACTTTGCTTAAGAGCTGAAAGAAATTATTTCTGTGTGTCTCATAGGAAAAAAGACTCTGGGGAATAGGGTCACACCACTGACAGCACGAAAAGCAGACTTGAATGTCTTGCAATTCTGGGAATGCCTCTCTAAAGATCTGTGATTGGGTAGACACTGTAATCCCAGCAGATTGAAAAGAGCTGCCTGGGGACATTTTATGAGAGGTTAACTCTATTTCTGTGGTCTGTGAATTGAAGTCATTGTCAGCAAGAGGGATGTGTGTGCCCTGAAGACAGCATTCCCAGAGTCAGGGCTCTGATTCTGATGTAAGGTGTCATTTCTCAGGTCTGCTTTGAGTTCGCACACTTTCACTTGTGTCCTTTTCAGGGAATTCTGAAGAGTCAACTTCTCTTTGCTCCAGCCTTCTTTATCTGAAGCCAGGATGTCCTCAAAGTTAGCATCACCATCAAGAGGAACTCTAGAGGACTGAACAGACATGGACTGTTACACATTTTCAAGAGGACTGAACTAAATCACAATGGATTGTCTATCTGTGGCCTCTAACATGACAGCCGGCTAACAGTCTGTTGATTCTCTCTACCACTGCAGTGACAGAAGCTAGACAGTGTGAGGGACTCTCAGGGTGGCCAGGGGACCAAGCTTTTTATTTGACTCTGTGGTTGTTTCACAGCCTTTTCTACCTTTAAATATAAGGGTAAATCTAGGGACTAGACTTTTCTCTGTAGCTTTAAAAACAAATTTGAATTCAGAGAGTAAGTAATTATGCTGAAATTTATAATTTAAATTTTATTTTTTTAAAGAATGGGTCTCTCTTTTGAGTAAGAGATTTGGTAATGAAGTGATCTGTGTCTCTGGGTCCTAAGTGGTGGGATGAAAGGCATGCCATGCTGAGTCATGTTCGTATCATTTCTCACTTGATCATAAACCTAGTAACTAGTAACTGAGGAGACAACAATCAGTATGTACATTTAGACATCTCTTTCATTGTGTCTGCTTTCAAGCAACACATACAACTTTAGATATTAGATGCAATAACACTTCTGTTCCTCATGGACAAGGCTGGATGCAGATGAGCATTTCTCTATGTATATAACCCAGAGTGTGCTAAAGAATCATGCATCAATAACAGATGCTTTATTATTATTGTCAACATATGGAATTCTTTCCACATATCATAATAAAAGAAATGCATGACAGTTTTACACTATGGTTAAAGTGGAACTAAAGAGAAGGATTTGAATACTTCTGAAAGCAATTGTACCGGAGCTGTTGCTTCATTACAATAAATGTTGCACTCATGATGACAGAACTAAACAAGGCACAACGAGACAAGAAAGATTTTAGGAGGGCTACCACAAACAAATTATACATGTTTACAAGAGTCCTTTGGCAGCAGTGTGCACGGCAAATGTCTTATGTGCCACATCCATGGTGTCAGGCTATATGGACAGGAATATGTAACAGTTTACATTAGAAATGCTGAGGCCCTAACTAGGGACAGGGAGTGAAGGGCGCATGTGTGGACATTTACATGGCTTATCACTGATTCCATGTACAGGTAAGAGTGAAGGAACATGGTCTATGGTCACTTCCAGCTTTGAATCCTGGAGATACCATAACCAGAAAAAGTGGGTTAAGGGAGAGAGGTAGGACAGGAGACGATATTTAGGACTGACCTGAAAGACCCCCACTATGCATATTGCCTGTTTGAACTGCTCTTGCCAATTTGCCAAGGTCAAGTTATGGGAAAAATACAGGAGGGAACCAGGTGCTGCTCTCATCCAACGCCAACCAGATATCTGTGGTCTGCAGCTTGGACCAAAACAAGATCAGCAGGACGGTATCCAGGATGCTGAGATAGTCATAACTGAATTCTTTGTATTCTTTGTGCCAAACCCGAATAACCAACTGTCCTTGGTTAACTACAATCACTACAGAAAATTCTCCTGCCTAATATAAAACAAAGTACATTTCTTCAAATGACAATCTTTAAAATATGTATGTTTTTATACTACCTTTGCAATGTAATAATGAAATTTAATTTAAAATTTAAGTACTTATATATGAAGTCACAAGACAATGCCTGTTCTTCAGTGTCATGACAAACAGATGAGAATCGTGGGCAGAGGGGAGGAAGCCATTTTAGAGACGGAAAGGTGGTCATGGAATGAATGTGAAATTAAAACACAAAGGGGTGGCTGGGCACTGGTGGTGCACGCCTTCAATCCCAGCACTTGAGAGCTGTAGGCAGTGGAATCTCTGCGAGTTCAAGCCAGCCTGGTATACAGAATGAGTTCAAGGACAGCCAGAGCTGCTACACAGAGAAACTTTGTCTTGAATAACCAAAGAAAGAAAGAAAGAAAGAAAGAAAGAAAGAAAGAAAGAAAGAAAGAAAGAAAGAACGAAAGAAAGAAAGGAAGAAAGAAAGAACAAAGAGGACTCTATGAAGGAGAGGAACAACTGGAGAATTGCCAGGGATTGGGAGAAGGCAATGAGGCTGGGGAAGAACTGAGAACAAAGAATGACACCTGTATGAAATACCATAATGAAATCTATTACATAAAAGATTAATTTAAAAATCAGGTGTTAAAAAGGAATTGTACAAGCATAGAAAGATTTGTCTGCATAATCATAATTTTTTTCTTCTGCCATGAGGATTCCTAATAGCCTGTTATAGAAATTGATCTCAACCAAATTGACCTCAACCATCTTAGTTTTTTCAAAGGAAGTGACTTAGAGTAAAATGGCCAAATGTCCCCAGAGCATCTAAGACAGCTGCAACTTTGTTTTCTAGTGTTCAATGAGTGAACTTTGCTCCAGGCATGTAATCAGGAAAAAGTTTGTAGGGATGACTGGAGACATGGTTCAGGGGTTAAAATACCGGCTGTTCTTCCAGAAGACCTGGGTTCAATTCCCAAAGCTGACATGACATCATAGAAATAGCTGGAAGTCCAGTTCCATGGAATCCAATACCATCACCTGAGTTGTTTACAAGAGAAAATTATTGTTTGCCTAGATCTAACCAGATGAGATAAATGCATAAACATGTCCTGTTCACTAGGTAAAGCATAGGTCACCTAGGCACAGGTTAGGCAGACTTTTAAAACCATGGGCTGGATGTTTTCCAGCTCTGTGGTTTTTCCTCTAAAAGATGCTTGCTATGGGGCAATAAATGAGTAACTGCTTGAGTAGACTCCCTGATGCATCTGATTGTCTCTGTGATCCTGGGAGGCTGGGAGACAGGCGATCATGATGCACTTACCCTTCCTCTAACTCAGTTCAGCCTTCTGAGGTTGGGTTATGATCCTGCACAGGACATTTTGGTAGCAAGAGCTAAGACACTGAAGTAACTAACATTTTAGGTAATGGCTAAGAAAGCCAGGGTGGCTGAGGCACAGTAAGTGGATGACAGAATATATAATTATTGAGAGAATTTGGAAGACCTCATAAGGGTGATTTTGCTCTGAATGGTTTATGTCTTAGTTAGCTTTGTCAACTTGACACAGCATACAGTTGCCTGAAAAGAAAATTGGGCTGTGGCATGTGTATAGGATATTTTGTTACTATTAATTGATATAGAAAGGCTCACAAGTCTGTGAATGGTATCATCTTTAGGCACATAATCCTAGAGTGGATATGAAACCTAGATAAATCTCAGGAACTCAGAGATTAGGCTGCTAGAATTGTTCCTTAATGGTTTCTGCCTCAAGTTCTTGCTTACGTTTCTGCCCTGGCTCCTTTAGGATATGGATTGTGACCTGGAAAAATAATTCAAAAGAAACCCTTTTCTTCCCACATGGATTTTGTTAGAGCTTTTTACCACATCAACAGAAATAGAAATTGGTCCTAGGAAAGTGAGATGTAGCTTTGATAGACCTGACCTTGTGCTTTTGGTTTGGATTTTATGCTTGGAACAATAGTGTTTATTGGAGTAATTTTGGTGCTTTAGAGAAAAATGCCATTGACTATGCAGAGCTTGATGAGTAGTTGCTATGTGAATTTGAAAGATAATGTTGAGGAAAATGTGGTCTGTGGAGGCCAAGGTCAGAAGGTTTGAGAAGGTTGCAGTGCCAAATTTCGAACTGGACTGGGGTCATTCATATGAGATTGTTACTAAGAAATCATGGTTTCTGGTCTGCTATTGTTAGTAAGAGACCAAACCATCGAGGTGGCATCGTCTGTACTTCATTGAGAGAACAGCGACACTTTGTCCTCAGGACACATGTGTCCACAACACACAAGTCCACAGTCTAAAGAGGCCAAAGCTAACTTGACAGTGTGAAAGAGTCACTCACATGGTACTGGCTTTGAAGGGGATGAAAGCTGCAGGACTGAGGGGCAATGGAAAGAAGCTAAAGCTTGGGCCCAGTTTGGCACTGTGGAATTATGGAAGAGACATCAAGAGAGGATATTGGTGAAGGTTCAACCTCAGTTTCAATAGAGACCCAGGGTACTGAGGATGCTTGGACTGTGGATTGTCTTCCAAGGACAGTAGCAGGAGTAGAGTGCAGCCAGCCTGAGCCTAAACAACAAGCTCCTGATGGCAACTTTGGAGAGCTGGTAGTGTCCAAGCCCTTTGGAACCAAGAAGATAGTGGCTGAATTACAGAGGGCAGACACTACTCTACAGAGTTGTATTTGTAGTCCTGAAAGTAGTATATGGTGCAATAGTTGTTTTGATTCTGTATTTCAGTTTTCTTTATGGCCTAAAATATGATCTATAATGGAGAAAAGTCCAGGGGTTGCAGAAAGAATGTGTATTTCATTGCTTTTGTTTGGAATACTATCTCTATGTCCAAGTCATGTAATCTATTGTTCATATTGTTTTTTGGATTTATTTTTGTTTGTATTGATGACATACTTACCAAAGCAATAGTGGGTTATTGCAGACAACCCACCATTGTATCTGTATGTATTTGTCCATTAATTTCCAGTTGTATTCATTTTATGAAATTAAACACAGTGATATTCACTGAACTTATAATTGTCACAGTTTTGTGATGACATATTTGCACAGGAAATTAACACATAGTGTATTTAGTGACTGCATGTGTGTGACAGAGAAGAGAGAAGAGAGAAACAGAAGACAGCGAGGAGAATAGGGGATCAAATCAGGGCCCGTGAACTTGTTCAAAGGCTAGAAGAGAAGAGTCCCATCCTTATATGCTGGCTAGAATACATGGTACTCCTACCTCAGCCTCTTAGTGTCTGTTGTTACAGGATGTACCACCATGACCAGACAAGGTCTCTTTAACACATGGAAATACATTCCAGGTGCTGCTGTAATTTGCAGTTTGTATTGTATCATTAGTGAGGCATATGATGGCTGATGGTGAGTATGCTCAGGGGTTCAGATGCAACATAATCTTAAACTTCTAAATCAGACTTATAACTGATGTTATCCCTATCTATCATTACTTTGGGTTCTATCAGTTATTTCTATAGATGTTCTACCATTTCATCTTGACTTCTCCCCAGTGTCTGTATGCCATTGTATCAGTATACCATGGGATTCATTTTGTTTCTTTTTATAAAGTGGTTGTTTTTTTATTTTCTTAATTTTGGCTTTTTAAAAACAAATGTTCCTAGACCTTCACAATGGTAAGATATATTTAGAGTTTCTTAGATGAAACAATGTAGGGGTGAATAATTTATATTAGTTTGCTTGTTTTCAAAAATAACAGAGTATATGTGAGATAAATTCATTAGAATTCTTTTAAAAAATGAAAAACCACACCGTGATCACCTTTGGCAATGCAGGATTTGTGTAACATTGTGGTGTGGTCTAAGCTATTCAAATATGTTATCTTTTGAGCTATTGGGTGCAAGGTACTTCCAAGGAAGTACCTATCACATGCAGGTCTCAGGGGAAACCAGAATCACCTGAAAGTCTAATGACTGGAATTTGCTTAATTCATAAGAAATGTTGATTTCCAAGGAAAGGAAGTGATTGGGTTTGTACATTCTTTTTCAAATCAGAACTAAAATGGTTTGAATTTTTTGCTATTCTCACATAGGAGAGATGCATCTTCTTTGTGTGTCTAGTCTTTACAGTAGTCTGAATACTTGTAGGCCAGTAAGATTGATTCCTCTCCAAACCAACAGTAGCCTTAGCATCATCCAGCAATTTTCCTTGTAAAAGTAACACAAAATACTTTCATTTAGAATAAATGTATTTTGTTCTGAGTATAAGACCATATAGGCCTTTGTTACAACAATTCAGAAGCTGAGTTCATATGCTGTGATTACTCAGTGGTATAAACATCCTTGGAGACCTCAATTTCGTGATCATTTATTCCATTAATTAACAGTGCAGTTAATCTACAATTTCATCCTTTGCCTTAGTAGGACCACCTGCTATGATTTCATGAAGGGTCTGGCCTGCAGACACATTGGAGGACAAAGAGAGAAGGCAGTAGATTGAGTATGGCAGAGCGAAGGTAGGAACATGGAGGCCTGGCCCCATGATGGGAGGCAGACATCCTGGGACAGGGCTGGGTTTGAGCAGGTAAGGTAGCAGGGCTGGGGAGAGCCATTCTGTCTGGCTGAACCAGGAGACCTGATGCCTGCACTGCCAGACTCCTTTCTACCTGATGTCACACAAAACCCATGTCCTTCTACAGAATTGCTCTGCAGCCTCAGCTCTTAAACGCTCTAAAGAAAGTTTTGTGACTGGTTCATGTTTAAGCTTTCTGAGTGGGTGTTTAGTGGTTTCTTTGATCTCACCCCTGCTCTGGTCCCCACACTGCTGCACTTGTGTGTGTGTGTGTGTGTGTGTGTGTGTGTGTGTGTGTGTGTGTGTGTGTGATTGTACTGTGACACCTGCTTCCCCATTGGAACAGTGTGCCACAGGTGAACTTGTCTGTTGGAGTGTTTTTAGAAGCCTTCTTCTTCCTTCTTTCTTCTTCTTTCTTCCTCCTCCTTCTCCTTCTCCTTCACTTGTATGTTTGTGTAGAAGTCTTTTCATGGCACAAGACCTTCGGTAGTGTGTGGAATTCTAAACATGGAAAGGTTCTATACATTAAACAGCACTTGTAGAATTGCTGTTAATGTATTTATTATGTATCTGGTGTGTTCAATTTTCTGTGGGCATGCATGTATGAGAAGACCTGTAAACAATCCGGAATTTTATGTAGGTGTCCTCCAGTGGGCTAAATGAATAATTTCACACAGGAATTGAATGTAATGATTTCTGTCTGGAATGACCTCTTTGAGCTCCTAAAATTTGCTTCCTAAAATTACCTTTGAGATATTATATTGTCATACCTGGGACAATTAAGATATATTCTAACATGTTTTTCCTATTTTACTGGCTGGTTTTGTGTTAACTTGACACTAGCCACAGTCAACTGAGGAGGAAGCCTCAATTGAGAAAATGTTTCCTTAAGTTCTGCTTGTAGGCGAGTCCATAGGCCATTTTCTTAGTGATTGATAGGGGAGAGCCTAGCCCATTGTGGGCGGTGCAGTTCTCTGCTTGTGGTCCTGGGCTGTTTAAGAATGAAGATTGATGAGCCAGACCACCTGAAACAGAGTACCAGGTGATCCTACATTCAAAACAGCTGGACAAAGCAGCCTTACAGACTACAGCCAGGATTTCTGAATCTTCTTTGAATTCCGCATGACAGTTCCCTTTACCAGCAGGAAGTAGTTTGGAAAGAATAACGCCCAAATTCCCAAATATTGTCTATAAATGTTTGTTTTCATTTAAATGGACTTAGTTATATGAAATAAACAAAAGAAAAAAGAAAAAAAAGAAGAGCTATGAATGGCTGGAGAATTATAATCAAGGAAAAATGAAAACTCTTCAGCTTCAAAAAAAAAAAATGAAGATTGAACAAGCCATATGCAGCAAGCCAATGAGCAGCACCAGCTCCTCCCTTCAGGTTCCTGCCCTGTTAGAGTTGTGCTGACTGCCTTTGATGATGAACTGTGGTATGGGAACAGAAGCCTCTCCTAGTTGCTTTGGTCCTGGTGTTTCATCATAGCAATAGTCACTCAAACTGAGAGACTTATGTTCCTTCTTTCTTCTCTCACATTAACAGAGGAAAGCAGGTCAGTAATGACTGAAGAGTGGTACTGCAGAGATTTGGTGGTGCATGCTCAGCATTAGTTTGTTACAGAATAGGTGCAGGAGCTATCTCTATATTTCAAAAATAAAGTTATCCGATTTTCTCATAAGTGCACACTATGTAAGGTCTAGATTAGAATGTCTCTCTGTAGCAGCATTCTGTATAAAAATGGAGGAACAGGGAAATCAGCATCTTTAGAAGCCCAGCTTTGCCTACCATTGTGCAACCTGATGAACTGAGCAAGGTCCATGCATGGAAGGAATTGAAGATGGTGTAGACATCCCTTTGCAGACACAGAACCTTTGATTCCACAGTACTTTTCCTGTCTGTTCTCCTCCCTGAACCCTACCTCTTTCTTTTTAGCAGTCTTAGGCCATTTCCAGGGAGGCCTCCTGTTAAATGTGTAATCCAAGATGGCTTCAGAAAAGGATGATTGTCCTGTACGGGATTTAACTTGGTGTAAATCATTTTATAACATATATTATGTTATTTCTAAAAAGATCATTTTTGTGTTCTATAGAAATGAAAATTTTCAGTGGAACAACTTGATAACCAAGAAAGATATTTTGAAAGCTCTAGGTCTTATTTTTTGGTTTTCTTTGGTGTGATTAAACAGCTCAAATTTAAGTAGTGGTGGAGAGTGTTTATTTCATAGAAAATAAATTTAATAAAAATTACATTCAGGCTGGAGCAATGGTCAGCATGCAAAGTGCTTTTTGTGCAACCAAAGTTCAGGTCTCCAACACCATATAAGAAACCAAGCCTGGTGGTGTGTGTCCATAGTCACATCCCAGTGAGCCATGGATGGAGACAGGAAGATGCCTGGAATTTGCTGGCCAGCCAACATTATGAGCTACTGCTTTAGTGGTGAGTGATACAGGATGGTACCTGCAGTCAACCTCTGGCCTCCCCTGCACACATTCAGGCAAGGACACCTGCACACACATGTACACACAAATGCTACTCACCAGTATACTCAGAAATTAAATGTAGGGGAAAACACTTGTACTTCCAGTTGGAAACCACAGAAGAATTTCTATACCTGTTTTCAAGATTTAATTATGGCTGTAGATTTAGTGTTACTAAACTCCAAGCTAGATAAAATTTTTGATAGTTGAAACTGAGATGAACCTATTGTGTCTCTATTAAGAAGAGGTCTGATGATATTATTTTCATAATAATATTACTGTGATAAAGTTTTAGAGCCTCAACTCTATCATAAGTATTGTCATAGTGATATGTATCAATACTATGAATAAGGATTCACTATACTTCACACATTATTGACATATATATGAGATGGCAATTCTGATGAGATGATTGTATTTTATGTATCCTAGTCCAATGTTAGACACAATGTATGTGATTAAAGACTATTACCTTTAGTTTTTTTTTTCTTTCTGCCATGCAGCTTAAGTGTTTCCTGCTCCTTTATCCCTAAATGTTTTCATCCTCATCCCTATCTCTTATAATTTTTTTAAGCGTTTAACGTTTTCGTGATAGCAGTGTCCTTGTTTTAATTTCTGTTGGCTATGTTTTTAAAAACAAATCAGAAGTGCAAGAGGTCTCCAGGATTAAACATTTTTTCAAATTAAACTTAAAGAAGTTGTATTGCTGTGGATGGTAATTTAATTATATGAATGATATGCTAATGTTGAAGGCTAGAAAGCATCAGTCTATGAAATTTAGATTATTTTCTATTTTCCTTTATAGATAAGGCTACAAACCACAGTTTGAGCTAAATTTTGGAGCACAACCTCATTATATTTAGCATAAAATTAACGTCCCTGAGACCCATGTAGGATAATAGATACCCTTAACCTCCATATGTGTCTCATGCTTTGACCTATTTGAAATATCCTAAATACTCTGGGCACCTGCCTCATTCTCCATCTTCTCACTCTGAGCTGATTTTCTTTCTTTGAGACAGGTTCGTTTCTTCCTCCTGTTTCAAAAACATCCAGTTATTTTGCAGCACAATAAAGTTCTCTTTTAAGGACAGGACAAGTGTCCATTGTTTTGTCGCTCCATTTTAGTGATAGTTTGAATTAAATAAAATGACCCAGAGCTTTCATAATGATAGAAAAAGAACCTAGATGATGATTCTGCTTTCTCTCCCACCCATCCCCATAGCTTCCTCAGTATTGTCTAAAGCCCAAGGAGATGAACAGACTACCAAGAAGATGACTAAAAACATTTCAAGCTGTGAAGGAGATGAACATAGCTTGAATATTAATGAAATGAACCCATGAGATGTTCAAGAATGGTTGTCAAAGTGTAGAATCAGATGGGAATCATGATTCTACTGAAATGAGGAGCTCTTCCCAATGGCCAAACAGATGCCAAATCAGGTCCTAGTTGAGCTGAGTGCTTCCGGTATCAGCATAGTTCTGAATTGAATGTCCATGTAAGGAGGGTGGCCATCAGCACACCTTGTACTTTAATGATGACTTTTGTCCCTTCTTGCAAATTTCAGCAGTATGGTAGTAGAAAGACCTAAAATATTTAATAAACTTTGAGGGAGCCTTGTGGCTTTATTCAACAGCTATTTATTGAGTATTCACAATGCAGAGATAAGGAAGGAAGATGGAAAGAAACCAGTGTACTACTACCAGACCTATGCCCACAAGAATGCACATGTTTCTCCAGATTACACAGTGATAAGAGCACTTTTCAGACAGGATGGTCCCACAGCTATGTCAGTCCTAAAATAACACACAGAAACTCTATTGCTTATATGTCGAGTGCTATCGCCTTGCCTGCAAGAACGAGGCTCAACAACAGGATTCTTCTGCAGCTATGTTTATTGTGCAGCTCATTACAGCTAGTTGAGGGAAGACCCCCGAGGAGGAAAAAGGGCTCTGCTTATATATGCTCAGAGGAGTCCATTACTGACAGGTGCAGCCCACAACGGTCATACCAGTCACCCCATGACGTGGATTGCTTATCTGTGCCTTGCTGGCTTATGGACAGGAAACCTGTACCATCTTCGGGAATGGCACCGGTGACTCTCTACACTTATAAAGCTCTGGCCAATTAATAGAGCTTCTTACTGACTGATTATGTCTTAAATTCTATCAATCTAATTGTTTCCACATGGTCTTATCTTACTGGAGAAAGGGTCTGGACCTCTTCTCTCTTCTGCTACATCTTGACTCCTCTACTACATCTTCCAGAAACCTCCTTGTTTCCTAGTCCTGCCTATTTTGCTTTCTTATGAGACAACAGGGCTTTTAAGCAATAAGAGAAACCTATTTATAGAGACATTTTCCATAATCTCCTCTTTTGTGTCTTAAATAAAAAGAAGGGCTTTAACATGAATATAATAAAATGTAAAACAAAAATGTTTCAAATAAGAAGTGGAGGTATTTATATTTAGTCCATTAACATTATCAGGAATTAAAGAAACTATTCACTCACCTATTGTGTCATTTCGGAACTAATGTCCTATTTGTAACTTTTCTTTAATCCTAATTAATATAAACTATAACCATAATTAAATGTCTTCAACTCCATCAAAGCCCACAGAAGGATAATATATAAACCCTATAAATGACAGAGACAACTTGCTTCCTGGTCAATCACCCTTAGGTCTTCTCTAATGTTTCATCTTCAGGCTATAGGCCATAATATGAGGCAGACTCCTCAGCAGAGAAGGAAACTTTAAAATGTCCAAGTGTATTGGCAGTTTTTCATTCACTTTTGTCTGTATCCTGGAGAATGTCTGGCAGACTCTTCCATGAAGCAGGAACCCTGTAGCAAAGTCCATGTTGTATCAGCAGTCACTTTCATGTGGGTCCTGCATATCCAGTTTATAAAGCATATATATAGCTACAAAAAGTCTAGACAAGAGCAGTATCTTGCCCAAATGGCTAATGTTGCCATATTGGAAGCAAACTCCACAGGAGTTTCTTTGATGTCTATCTTCCTTTCTGATGCAGGTAGTGTGGCCAGGAGCATTTATGTATCACTGTCAAGAAAAACACTAAACCATTTTAAATGCCATATTCTGTAGGTTTTTGAGAGGTTTGAAAAGTGCCTATCCATTTGAAACATATCGCTGTATAGCTAGAAAACCTAACCAACCTAAGTATAAGTTTTGACTATTGTAGGTAACGATCTATAATTTGTACTTAATTATACATTACATTTTCAACATCTATAATAACACAATACCTAAACAAGAGGAGAAATATACATACCACAAAATTGACCTTAAAGTAGTTATAACTGAAAATCCATTACAATACAAATTATTCATTTCTGTACCATAATCCCCTTTGACCTTTAAAAAAGAAATTGGCTGTGGTCATTAATCATTAATGCCAACCCCATTTAAATGAAATCAAACATTTATAGACAATATTTGGGAATTTGGGCATCGTTCTTTCCAAACTGCTTCCTGCTGGTTGGGGACGCTGTTTGGGGATCCTAAGATGTAGAAATCCTGGCTGTAGTCTGCAAGGCTGCCTTGTCCCAACTGTTTTGAATGTTGGATCAACTGGAACACTGTTTCAGTGGGTCCTGCTTGATAAAACCATGTTAGTCTAGAAGGAATCCACAGCTTTTCATTTTCTATGGAGACAAAAATAGAAATTCTTTTCCCCAGTAACCTGTCCTTAGACTTAAAATTAATTGCCAAAGCATTTTTAAAATAGACAAGTTGGATTAATTTAGCAGCATTGATAACCAAGTATGTTTTAGCAGTTGTTCCTTCCTTACCAATTGAGTTAAGGATACACAATAGCATACAGTATCCAGATTGTCTGTGTACTTTCCATCTTTATGTGGCTTTTTTTATTATTCTATTTCTTATACTTCTGTTTTCTTTTTTAATTTCTTGAAACAGGGTCTCTCTTTGTAACATTGGCTGCTCTGGAATTCACTCTGTACACCAGGCTGGCCTTGAAATCACTTAGAACTGCTTGTCTCTGCCTCCCAAGTGCTAGAAATAAAAGGCATGTGCCACCACACTCAGATAATCCCTTCCTTCCTGTCTTTCTTCCTTCCTCTCTAAAACTACTTTTCCTTGTTTGTTTTTTTCTCCCAAACCAATGTATAATGTAAAATACACTGTAAACCTTTAGAGGTCTTTCTTTACCTTAATGTATCCTTACTATAAATCTCTATCTTTTTCTGGCCACAAGTCTTTTATCTGCTAAATAAAATCATTGCTTTCCATTGTGGCAGAGGTATATTTAGCACTATCAGTGATAGCTGTGTTCACTGCATTGATCTATACTGTAATCAAGGAGCATGCTGCCAGCTTGAGGCTTGGAGATGTGCTCACTGCCACTGCCAGCTGCTATACACTCCATTCAATTGTTTGTATGGCCTCTTGAAAGAGCTGTGAGGTTTTTGGTTATTAATGTCTAGTGCATGGCTCTGCTTGGCTCTAGGAAAACAGAGCCCACCTGAGAAAATTGTTACTACTAAGAACCCATGCTTATCTCTGTTCTTTTGTTTTTAAATATTTTTTTAAGCCTTTGTTAAGTTTTAGGAGGAAGTTCATAATACCAACATTGTAGAAAAATGTTACTTTTTACATGTTTTTTCTGTCATGGCAGCTGAAAGTGCTGCTCTTTATCCATAAATGTTTTAATTCTCATCCATTTCTTTACAACTTTAATCAAATTTTGTGATAGCTGTGTCCTTGTATTAGTTTTTGTTTGCTGAATATTAAAAAAGAAATCACAAATACAAGAGGTATCCATTATTAAACAACTTTTTAAAAATAAACTTAAATAAGAAAGGTGCAGTGCTGTGGATGGTAAGTGCATTGTATGAATATGTGCCACTAGGCTATGGGACTCCTGATAGAGACATGCAAATTATTGAGGGCTAGAAAGCATCAATCTCTGAAATGTAGATGATTTCCCTTATAGAAAAGGATAAAAACCACAGTTAAATGTAAATCATTTAACAGTAGCTAATTATCTTTCCTGTAAAGTTAAAGTCCCAGAAAACCCATGAAGGATGACATTCTTGACAACCTTGTGTGTGTCATGCTTTGAGAAACCTGAAAGCCACAGAAAATACTCTGAGCACCTGCCCTACTCTCCATCTTCTGACTCTGATCTGATTTTCTTTCTTTCATACATTTTCATTTCTTTTTTCATTCATTTATTCATTATGTCTGCATGTATCCCTGCAGGCCAGAAGAGGACACAAGATCTCTTTATAAATAGTTGTGATCTATCATGTGGGTGCTGGGAATTGAATGCAGAAACTCTGGAAGAACAGTCAGTGCTCTTAACCTCTGAGCCATCACATTTTCATTTCTTAGTCCCAATTCAGAAATATCTAGTTTCTTTGCAGCACTCTAATACTTTCTCTTGTTAAGGACAGGACAAACATCCTTGGTTTTGTCACTCCTTCTTAGTAACAGTTTGGGTTAAATAAAATGACCCAGAGCTTTAATTAGGACAATAAAAATCTTAGATAATAATGCTGCTTTCTTTTTCTCCCCTTTATCTTGCTCAGTATAGAAAAAGAAAGTCCAATGAGATTGGCAGACTAAGAAGAAGTCTAAAGCAATTTCAAGCTGTAAATAAGATGAACACAGCTCAAATATTAATGAAGGAACAGTTGAGATGTCCAAGAATGGTTCTCAAGGTGTAGAATCAGATGGGAATCCTGATTCCACCAAAATGAGAGCTCTTCCCAATAAAAAGAGACTCCTAATCAGGTCCTGGTTGAGTTGTGTGCTTCCAGATTTTCAACATAGTTCTGAGAGGAATGTCAGTGTAAGAGAGTGGCCATCAGCCACTCATTCTAGACTTAGATTACTCATGGGGTGCATGACTGAGAAAATCGCTCCTTCTCCCACCCCCACTCTTTCAATGTCTTACTGCTCTCATGAGTTGTCTAACTGAACATTCCCAATTCCTGACGTGATTACAGGGCAATGTAGACTTGATTTAAGTTGTCACAATTATGTTTGAAGTATAGGCATCTCTAAATCACTGCTACTGTAAACATCTTTGGTGTCTGACAGATGTAAGGTTTTTAGTTTCTCCCTTTTCATATGTCTTTTCCACTAAACCCCACTTTTATGATTAAATTTACTTTAGTTTTTACCTGTTAATTTTAACAGACCAAATGTTAAAACAAAGAAGTGCTCAGTCTGAGACACACTCCAGGAATGATTTGGAGGGAGGAGAAAGAAATGGCTTGCTAGAGCAGATGGGGGAGGAAGATATTAATATTAATTCACAAGCAGGGCTCAACTCAGTCTAACAAGTTCATTGGGCACAAAATTCCATACTAGTCATTTCGGTAAAGAAATAGAACTGACAAAGGTCTGGTTGTTTCCACAAGCCAGGTAGTGTCAGAAATATGAAACTGCTTGTGCTAAAACTTCAGATAAAGTCCTAGAAGAAAGGCATGTGTTTTAAGGCCTTTAAGTCTGGGAAGTGAGTGTGGATGGGGTTTGTTCTCAATTCTAATTCCAGCCCCTTCAGGAGCAAGATTCCCAAGGAGAAGTCCCCTTGGTAAGGAGAGCCTCTGCATAGCTTCAGGGAACAAAGAGCTGGGAGAAGCCTGTGGCAGCAGGATTTATTCTCCTTATATGAGAACCAGGGTGGGCAGCAACCAGCTGAGACTAGGAGGAGGGACTTGGTTTGGGGTTAGGAAGGAGTGTGGTGTCCTCAGGGTGCTCCTTCAGCTTGGGTTGATAGACCATAACCATGTGGTCCCACCCTAGCCACCTCACTCCCCACTGAGTTTTGACTGATCCAGCAGCCACTGCTTCTGTGTTTGGAAAGGAACTGTGGTGTGGTAGAACCTTCCACTCCCTGGCTGGGGAGCAACTGCTGGAACTGCTCACCCTTCTCTTGTGTTTCCATGTGGGCCAAATGGAATTGGTGATGGTGGGGCCAGTGATGAAGGCAGGAGTGGCCAGTGAGCTCTGAGCTTGCGCCAGGAGGCCACGAATTTCAGTCCACTTGCATCCAAACAGATCGTTCCTCTCCACATAGTCCAGCCTGGTTTGCAGATGCAATTGAGGATGAGGAGAGATGAAGGAAGATTGAGTATGGCAGGCAAAAGTAGGAGCACAAGGGCCTAGCCTTGATGGGAGGCAGTTATTCTGGGGGCGGGGTGGAATGGGGAGGGCGGGGCCGCGAGGCAGGGGTTGGGCTAGGAAAAGATGCCCCCTTTGGCTGCAGTGGGAGATGTGATGCCTGCACTAACAGCCTCCTTTCTGCCTGGTTCCACACAAAAGCCTCTCTTAGCCCCACCATACACTGCTCCTGAGTAGCTCTGCAGCCTCAGCCCTTAAACATTCTAGAGGGAATTTTGTGACTGGTTCGTGCTTTGAGCTTTCGAGTGGGTATTTAGGGGTTTCTTCATTCTCAGGGATTCCCCTGCTCTGATCACAAGCCTGCTGCATTTAGGTGTGTGTGTGTGTGTGTGTGTGTGTGTGTGTGTGTGTGTGTGTGTGTGTGTGTGTGTCTGTGTCTGTGTGTGTGTCTGTGTGTGTCTGTGTGTGTGTGTGTCTGTGTGTTTGTGATTGTCCTGTGACAGCTGCCTCCCCAGTAGCTTGAGTGTGCCACAAGTGGACTTGTCTGTAGGAGCGTTGATTATTGTTGTTGTTGTTGTTGTTGTTAGTAGTAGCAGTAGTAGTAGTAGTAGTGGTAGTATTTCTCCTCCTTCTCCAATTCCTCCTCCTTCCTTCTCCTCATTCTCCACATCCACCTCCTCCTTCTCCTACTGATCCTCCTTCTCTTTAATTTCTTGTATATTTGAGTAGTATGTCTTTTGTCAGTGTGTGGAATTCTGAGCATGGAAAGGTTTTAAAAATTTCACAGCACCTGTGGAATTGCTATTAATGTATTTATTATGTATTATGTGAGTTCAATTTTGTGTGGGAATACATGTATGGCAAGACCTGTAAACGATCCAGAATTATATGTAGGTGTCCTTCATTGGGATTAATAAAGAATTCCACACAAGAACTGAATGTAATGATTTCTGTCTGAAATTCCCTCATTTAGCTTACTTTTGCCCTCCTTGCTCCCTACAATGAAGTTACCTTTGAGACATTATGTTGTCATACATGGGGACAATTAAGATATTTTAAATCTGTTTTTGCTGTTGTAATGGGCTTTGTGTCAATTACACTAGCTACAGTCATCTGAGAGGAGGAAGCCTCAATTGAGAAAATGTCTCCATAATTCTGGTTGTAGGCAATCCCATAGGACATTTTCTTTGTGATTGATGGGGGGAGAGCCCAGTCCATTGTAGGCAGTGCCGCCCTGGGCTGGTGGTCCTGGGTTGTTTAAGAAGGTTGAGCAAGCCATGTGCAGCAAACTAATGAGAAATGCCAAGGACCCTGCACAAGCTCCTCCCTTCAGGTTCCTGCCCTGTTAGAGTTGTGCTGACTGCCTTTGATGATGAACTGTGGTATGGGAACAGAAGCCTCTCCTAGTTGCTTTGGTCCTGGTGTTTCATCATAGCAATAGTCACTCAAACTGAGAGACTTATGTTCCTTCTTTCTTCTCTCACATTAACAGAGGAAAACAGGTCAGTGATGACTAAAGAGTGGTACTGCAGAGATTTGGTGGTGCATGCTCAGGAATAGTTCGTTACAGAATAGGTGCAGGAGCTATCTCTGTATTTCTAGAATATGTTTAGCTGATTTTCCCATAAGTGCCCTCTATGTAAGGTCTAGATTATGTAGAGAGCCACCGGTGCCATTCCCGAAGATGGTGCAGGTTTCCTGTCCATAAGCCAGCAAGGCGTGGATGCGCGATCCAAGTCATGGGGTGACTGTTACAAGCATTGTGGGCTGCACATGTCAGTAATGGACAGGACTCCTCTGAGCATATATAAGCAGAGCCCTTTTTCCTCCTCGGGGTCTTCCCTCAACTTGCTGTAATGAGCCGCGCAATAAACATAGCCGCAGAAGAATCCTGTTGTTGAGCCTCCTTCTTGTAGGCAAGGCTATCGACAAGATTAGAATGTCTCTCTGTATAAAAATGGAGGAATAGGGAAATCAGCATCTTTAGAAGCCCAGCTTTTCCTACCATTATGCAACCTGAGGAACTGAGCAGGGGCCCTGCTTGGAAGGAATTGAAGATGGTGTGTTTACTCCTTTCCAGTCAGGGAGACTTTGATTACACAGTATTTTTCCTGTCTGTTCTCCCCCTTCCCTTCTTTCTTTTTTAGCAGTCTTAGGCCATTTCCAGCGAGGCCTCATGCTAAATGTGTAATCCAAGCTGGCTTCAGAAAAGGATGATTGTCCTGTACTGGATTTTACTTGGTGTAAATCATTTCATAACATGTACTATAATAATGAGGTATTTCTAAAAAGATCATTTTTGTGTTCTATATCAATGAAAATTGTCAGTGGAACAGCTTGCTAAACCGTGAAAGATTTTTTGAAAGCTCTAGGTCTTATTTTTGGTTTTCTTCTGTGTGATTAAATACCTCAAATTTAAGTAGTAGTAGGGGGTATTTGTTTCATAGAAAATAAATTTTATAAAAAAAAGAAATTTTAAGATGTAGAAATGGTTCAGTATGCAAAGTGCTTCTTGTGCAAATAAAGTTCAAGTCTCCAACACCCATATAAGAATGCAGGCCTGGTGGTTTGTGTCCATAATCACATCACAGGGAGACATAGATGGAGACAGGAAATAGCCAGGAATTGCGGTCCAGCCTTCCAAGCCAACACTATGAGCTACTGCTTCAGTGATAAGTGATACAGGATGGTACCTGCAGTCAATGTCTGGCCTCCCAGGCACACACTCAGGCAAGGACTCCTGTACACACACACATACTACACACTAGCATACTCAGAGAAATTAAATCTAGGGTAAACACTTGTAGCTCCAGTTTGGAAACACACAAAAGTTGTTATACCTCTTTTCAAGATTTAATTATGGCTATCTCTGCGGGTCCACTCGGGGGTTCCTGCAGGCAAGATCCTTGACCCCCAAATCCTGGCCTCTGTCAAAGAAAGAGGTCTCAGCTGGAGAGCCCCAGTTTCCACTGAGATCCCACTATCCTGCAAAACCTTCTCAAGTTCCAGCTCAGCCCTCATCCTCTTCTGCCAGCTATTTGCCAGAGGTGAGGATGGGCACAACCGGGGCTGCCAGTTCCCTACAACCTCTTTTCTACCATCCCCCGCCCAAACTCCCTGGGTTGGCCCCTGATTCTGCTGCTCCTGTCTCTGGTCACCATCAAGAGCACCCTTGGAGCTCTGATACACCCCCACCCATCCCCACCGCCAGCCTACCCCCCTACCCTGTGCCCTACCCTACCCATGGTCTTGCTGCTCTGGTTGAACACTGGGACAGAGGGTGGAGCCAACAGTCCACCCTACTTTGGAGACTTCTCAGAGCAACTCTGAACAAAGGAGACCTGACTATCCACATGGGACCACCAGTAATTTCCACTGGCTTGGGCTCTGACCCCACCTCCAGTCCTCTGCTGGAGTCCTGGGCCCCTCTCAGAGATCCGCCTATTTCTGCAGGTCCACTTGGAGTTCCTGCAGGCAAGATCCTTGGGACCCAAATCCTGGCCTCTGCCAAAGAATGAGGTCTCAGCTGGAGAGCGCCAGTTTCCAGTGAGATCCCACTATCCGGCAAAACATTCTAAAGTTCCAGCTCAGCCCTTTCCCTCTTCTGCCAGCTATTGGCCAGAGCTATTGGCCAGAGCTACTGGCCAGAGGACCACTGTGAGTAACTGCTGGCATTTTCTTCTGGATCCTCATCCTTGACCCTATCCCTGGATCCCTGTCTGTGGAGAAACCTCCTAGAGAGCATGGACCACACAGAGCTACAGATAATGAATCTCAGACCCACATAAGCCCATTGGGAAAGTACCATAGAGAGAGGAGGGAGACACCTACTGGAAGAAGCTATGGGAAGGAGGCAATACAAGAGAACACCTAACAACAGAAAGACAAACATGACACCACCAGAATCTAGGGAATCTACACCAACTAGAATGGAACACAACAACAAAGCAGGGGAAGTAGAAGGGTACAACTTAAAAATTACCATCATAAAAATGATAGAGGCCCTCGAAGAAGATGTGAGAAAACCCCTTAAAGAAGTGGAAGAAAAAACAAACAATAAAGTGAAAGAAATGAACAAATTCCTTAAGGAAAGTACAGAAAGCCAAGAACAAACAATTAAGTAGGTGAAGGAAACAGTTCAAGACTTGAAAACTGAAGTTGAGAAAATAAAGGCAATAAAAATGGAAGGAATGCTGGAAATTGAAAAGCTGGGCAAAAAAATCGGCAACTATGGACACAAGCATAACCAATAGAATTCAAGAGATGGAAGAGACAATCTCAGGCGCAGAAGATAAACTAGAAGAAATAGATTCATCGACCAAAGAAAATCATAAATCCAACAAATCCTTAACACAAAACATCTAGGAAATGTGGGACACCATGAAAAGGCCAAACCTAAGAATAATAGGCATAGACAAAGGTGAGGAAGCCCAGCTCAAAGGTGCTGAAAACATACTCAACAAAATCATCGAGGAAAACTTTCCAAATCTGAAGAAGGACATGCCCATGAAAGTACATGAAGCATACTGAACACCAAATAGGCTGGACCAAAGCAAAAAGAACCCTCGACATATAATAATAAAAACACCTAGCATACAGAATAAAGAAAGAATATTAAGAGCAGCAAAGAAAAAGGACAGGTAACATATAAAGGCAGACCTATCAAAATTACACCTGACTTCTCCATGTTAACCCTCAAGGCCAGAAGGTCCTGGATAGATGTTCTAAAAGTATTAAGAGAACACGGATGCCAGCCTAGTATATATAGTATATAGTATATCCAGCAAAACTCTCAATCGATATAAATGGAGAGAACAAGATATTTAATGACAAAACCATATTTTCCCAATATGTATCTACAAATCCAGCCCTACAGAAAGTATTGGAAGGAAAACTCCAACCCAAGGAAGGTAACTATGCCCACAAAAATGTAGGCAACATAATCCAACTACACCAGAAACCAAGGGTGAAGCAGAACAAATGTATTCACAGTATCACACCAACAACAAACCTGAATCAAACAAGCATCAACAATCAATGGTCCTTACTCAACCTCAACATTAATGGTCTTAAATCACCTATAAAAAGGCACAGGCTAACAGAATGGATAAGAAGACAGAATCTATCCTTCTGCTGCATACAAGAAACACATCTTAGCTTCAAAGATAGACATTACCTAAGGGTAAAGGGTTGGGAAAAGATTTTCCAATCAAATGGAAATAAAAAGCAAGCAGGCATAGCTATCCTAATATCTAACAAGTTAGATTTCAAACCAAAATTAGTCAAAAAGAGATGAAGACGGTCATTTCATATTCATCTCAGGAGAAATCCATCCACACAAAGTCTCAGATCTGAACATCTATGCCCCTAATACAAAGTCACCCACATTCGTAAAAGAAATACTACTAAAACTCAAAGCTCATATAAAACCTCACAAACTTATAGTGGGAGACTTCAATACACCACTCTCAACACTAGACAGGACCACAAATCAGAAATTCAACAAAGAAACAAAAGAATTAACAGAAGTTATGTCTCAACTGGGGTTAACAGATATCTATAGAACATTCCATCCAAAGACAAAAGAATATAACTTCTTCTCTGCTCCACATGGAACCTACTCTAAAATCGACCACATACTAGGTGACATAACAAACCTCAACAGATACAAGAGAATAGGAATAGTCCCCTGTATCTTATCGGACCACCATGCTTTAAAATTGGAATTCAACAACAACACAAATAGCAGAAAACCTGCAAACTCATGGAAACTGAACAATGTGCATTTGTACCACTCCTGGGTCAAAGAAGAAATAAAGAAAGAAATTAAAGACTTTCTAATATTCAACGAGAATGAGGATACAACATACCCGAACTTATGGGACACCTTGAAAGCTATGAGGGAATTTCATTGCATTAAGTGCCCATATGAAGAAAACAGAGGATAGTCACATAAGAGAATTAACAGCCCAACTGAAAACCTTAGAACAGAGAGAAGTGAATTTACCCCGCAGGAGTAGACGCTAGGAAATAATCAACTTGACGGCTGAAATCAACAAAATAGAAACCAGGAAAACAATACAAAAAAAAATCAATGCAACAAAGAGTTGGTTTTTTGAAAAAATCAACAAGATAGACAAACCTTTATCCAAATTAATGAAAAAGTAGAGACGGAACATGCAAATTAACAAAATCAGAAATGAAATGGGGTACATAACAACAGACACAGAGGAAATCTAGGCAATTTTCAGGTCATACTTTGAAAATCTGTATTCCACAAAAATTGAAAATTCAAAGGAAATGGACAAGTTTCTGGATAACTATCACTTACCAAAATTAAATCAAGAACAGACAAACAACTTAAATAGACCTATAACCCTCACTGAAATAGAAGTAGTCATCAACAGCCATCCAACGAAAAAAAGTCCAGGGCCAGATGGATTCAGTGCAGAATTCTACCAGACATTCAAGGAAGAACTAATACCACTACTCCTCAAAATGTTCCACAAGATAGAAACAGAAGGTTCATTGCCAAACTCTTTTTATGAGGCCACAATAACTTTAGTACCCAAACTTCACAAAGAAACAACTAAAAACGAAAACTACAGACCAATATCCCTGATGAACATCAATGCAAAAATACTCAATAAAATACTGTCAAACCGAATTCAAGAATACATCAGAGAAATCAACCACCATGACTAAGTAGGCTTCATACCTGGAATGCAGAGATGGTTTAATATATGAAAATCTATCAACGTGATCCACCATATAAACAAACAGAAAAAGAACAGTCATATGATTATCTCCCTAGATGCAGAAAAAGCCTTCGACAAAATTCAACACCCTTTCATGATAAAGGTATTGGAGAGGTCAGAGATAACAGGAACATTCCTAAACATAGTAAAAGCAATATACAGCAAACCAACTGCCAACATCAAACTGAATGGAGAGAAACTTAAGCCAATTCCTCTATAATCCGGAAGAAGACAAGGCTATCCTCTCTCTCCATATCGCTTCAATATTGTACTAGAAGTTCTAGCTAATGCTATAAGACAACAAAAGGAGATCAAGGGGATCCAAATTGGAAAGGAAGAAGTCAAACTGTCTATCTTTGCAGATGATATGATAATTTACATAAGCGACCCAATAATCTCTACCAGGGAACTCCTACAGCTGATAAACACCTTCAGCAAACTAGCAGGATACAAGATAAACTCAAAAAAATCAGTAGCCCTATTTTTTCAGACGACAAAGAGGCAGAGAAAGAAATCAGAGAAACATCACCCTTTACAATAGCCACAAGCAACATAAAGTATCTTGGTGTAACGCTTACCAAACAAGTAAAAGACCTATATAATAAGAACTTTGTGGCTTTAAAGAAAGAAATTAAAGAAGATACCAGAAAATGGAAAGATCTCCCATGCTCTTGGTTAGGTAGGATTAACATAGTAAAAATGGCAATCTTACCAAAAGCAATCTACAGATTCAATGCAATCCCCATTAAAATCCCACCACAATTCTTCATGGACCTTGAAAGGATAATAATCAACTTTATATGGAAAAAGAAAAGACCCAGGATAACCATAACAACCCTATACAATAAAAGAACATCAGGAGGCATCACCATTCCTGACTTTAAGCTCTACTACAGAGCTACAGTTCTGAAAACAGCCTATTATTGGCATAAAAATAGACAGGTAGACCAATGGAATTGAATTGAAAATGCTGATAGTAATCCACGCACCTATGAACACCTGATTTTCGGCAAAACAGCTAAAATTATACAATAGGGCGAGCACAGCATCTTCAACAAATGGTGCTGGCACAATTGGATGAGGGTATGTAGAAGACTGCAGATAGACCCATGTCTGTCGCCATGCACAAAACTCAAGTCCAAATGGATCAAAGACCTCAACATCAATCCAGCCACATTGAACCTCTTAGAAGAGAAAGTAGGAGGTACCTTTGAACAAATTGGTATATGAGACCGCTTCTTGAACATAACTCCAGGGGCACAGACACTGAAAGAAACAATTAATAAATGGGACCTCTTCAAACTTAGAAGCTTCTGTAAGGCAAAGGACACAGTTGACAAGACCAAACGGCAGCCCACTGACTGGGAGAAGATTTTCACCAATCCAATATCCGACAAAGGGCTGATCTCCAAAATACACAAAGAACTCGGGAAACTAGTCAACAAAACACCAAATAGCCCTATTAAAAAATGGGGAACAGAACTGAAGAAAGCAATCTCAATAGAGGAAATCAAAATGGCTGAAAGGTACCTAAGAAAATGTTCCACATCCTTAGCTATCAGGGAAATACAAATCAAAACAACTTTGAGATAACATCTTACCCCTGTCAGAACGGCTAAAATTAGAAACACCAGTGATGACTTATGTTGGAGAGGATGTGGAGAAAGTGGAACACTCCTCCACTGCTGGTGGGAGTGCAAACTCATACAGCCATTTTGGAGATCAGTATGGCGGTTCCTCAGGAAAATGGGAATTAGTTTACCACAGGAACTGGCAATCCCCCTCTTAGGCATATACCCAAAGGATTCACATCAATGCATCAATGACATCTGTTCATCTATGTTCATAGCAGCACTATTTGTAATAGCAAGAACCTGGAAGCAACCTAGATGCCCCTCAATTGAAGAATGGTCAATGAAGATGTGGCACATCTACACAATGGAATACTACTCTGCAGAAAAAATAATGGTATCTTGAAATTCGCAGGCAAGTGGATGGCACTTGAAGAAATCATCCTGAATGAGGTAACCCAGTATGTAGTCACTCATATTTGGATTTTAGACCTAGATCAAATGATCACCAGCCTATAATTCACACCACCAGAGGAACTAAGATACAGGGTTTATTCTAAGAGATTCATATAAAAGTCCCTCACAGAACTGGGAAGGGACAAGTCCCCCAGAGCTCAGTGTTGTTCTTTTGATGCAACTAATGCCTATAAAACATGAACACGAGACTCAGCGCCCTCGTGGAGATTATTGAGAGAGGGGAGACAAAGAGGGGTAGTTGGTGGCCAAAGAAAGCAGGAGAGAGAGAGAGCAAAGAGAGAGCAAAGAAGCAGAGAGAGGCAGAGAGAGAAGCATTTGGCCCGCTTGCTTTAAAAGAGTCTTGTGTAAGGTGTACAGGTTTTTCCTCCCGCCACCTGGTCGTGTCCTGCCGCTGTGCCAGCCCCAATTAACACACTGAGACTCTGTATTTGATATAATTCTGTTGGCCCGTTACTAGTTTCTTATTGGCTAGCTCTGCCTTAATTATTAACCCATTTCTGCTGATCTATGTATTTCTCTTACCGGGGAGCCGGCCAGCATTCTGCTTTCTCCAGACTCTCCATCTTGACTCCTCCTTACTACTTCCTATTTCCTCCTTGTCTCCTAGTTCCTCCTATCTTCCTTTCCTATTGGCCAACAGTGCTTTATTATTAACCAGTATGAGAAACATATACAGAATGACATCTCCCATCATCTCCTCTTTTCTGTCTAAATAAAAACAAGGGTTTTAACCTTAACATAGCAAAATATATCACATAACAGTTATCAAATAAGAATCACAGTTAACACTATTTAGTCCATTAATATTTAGCAAGATTTGAAGAAAATATTCCATCATCTATCCTATCTTTGTGTGTCTAAAGTCTATGTAACTTATCTTTAATACTAAGGAAAACTATAACCATAACTATCTGTCTTCAACTCCTTCAAAGACCACAGAAGGATAGTCTATAAACTCTAGAAATGACAGAGATATCTTGCCTTGTCAGGCACCTGAAGTTCTTCTGTAATCATCCATCTTCAGCCCATAAGCCATAGTTTGTCTGGCAGACTCTTCAGCAAACAGGAAACTTTAAACTGTCTTCTTGTATTGGCAGTTTGACAGTCACTTTTCTCTGTGTCCTGTAGACTGTCTCACAGACTCTTCCATGAAGCAGGAACTCTGTAGCAATGTCCATCTTGAATGAGCAGTCACTTTTCTGTGGGTCCTGCATGTCCAGTTTATACAGCATAAAGTCAAACAGTCCAGACAAGAGCAGTATCTTGTCCAAATGGCTAGTCTTGCCATATTGGAAGCAAACTCCATAACGAGTTTCTTCAATGTCCATCTTCCTTTCTGGTACAGGTGGTATTGCCAAGAGCAATTATGTCTCACTGTCAAGGAAAACCCTAAACCATTTTAAATGCCATATTCTGTAGGTCTTTGAAAGATTTGAAGAATTCCTATCTATCTCAAATACATCTCTGCATATCTAGAAAACCTAACTCACCTAGCTATAAGTTTTGACTATTATAGGTAACTATCTAAAATCTGTACTAAATTATACATTACATTTTTAAATGAGCTATATAAACACAATACATAAGCAAGAAGAGAAATATACATATAACAACATTGACCTTAAATTGTATCAATAAATGAAAATCCATTCCAAAACAAAGTATTCATACCTATACCATAATTCCCTTTTTACCTTTAAAAAGATATTGGTTGTGATCCTTAACCATTTATAACCAAGTCCATTTTAATGAAAACAAACATTTATAAACAATATTTGGGAATTTGGACGTCGTTCTTTCCAAACTACTTCCTGCTGATAGGGGGCACTGTCATGGGGATCCTAAGAAGTTGCAGAAATCTTGGCTGTAGTCTGCGAGGCTGCTTTGTCCAATCTGCTTTGAATGTTGGATCACCAGGAACTCTGGTTCAGGGGGTCTGGCTTGATCAAACCACATTAGTCTGAAAGGAATCCACAGCTTTTCATTTTCTGTGGAAACAAAAATAGAAATCTTTTTCCCCAGTAACTTGTCCTTAGACTTAAATTTTTAATTTATATAAATTTTTAATATATATAAATTGAATTAATCCAGCAACATTTCCCTTATCAATTGTTATTTTCTCAGCAGTCAAACAATACAGAGACAACACAATAGCATACAGTAACCAGATTCTCTCTGAGCTTTTCATCTTAAGTGGCTTTATTATTACTCTGTTTATTTTACTTTTATTTTTTCATTTCTTGGGACAGGGTTTCTCTGTGTAACTTTTATCTGTCCTGGAATTCATTCTGCATACCAGGTTTACTTTGCAAATCAAAGAGATCTGCTTGCCTCTGTCTCTTGAGTGCTGGGATTAAAGGCGTGTGCTATAACACACAGTTCCTCTTTGTCTCTTTAAAACCATTTTTTTTTCATGTCTACATATATTTTAAAACACACTGTAAACCTTTAGAGGTTTTTCTTAATATGAATCTGTCTTTACTGTAAATCTTTATCTTCATCTGGCCACAAGTCTTTTATCTGGTAAACAACAACATTGCTAAAATGAAAGTCATAGCTGTGTCAGTCGTGGTTTACCAAAGATAGTGGCTGGTACTTTTACCACCAGCACGGAAAGCTGTGCTCACCCCCTTGGTCTGCGCTGCCACCCAGAAAGCAAGCTGCCGGCTTGGAGATGTGGTCACTGCCATTGCCATCTCTCATACACACCAATAAATTGTTAGCAGAGTTATTTAAAAGCTGTGCGTTTTTTTGCCGCTTATGTTGAGTCAGGAATCTTCCCTTAAAGGAGCCGCGCGAATATCTGCTTGTTTCTACCAAAGCAGAGTTCAACTGAGAAAAATGCTGCTACCAAGAAACCTTGCTTATCTCTGTTCTTTTGTTTCTAAAACCTTTTTTTAAGCTTTTGTTAAATTTTAAGTGGAAGTTCTTATCAACCACGTGGGCACCATTTGTAAGGTGTACAGGTTTTTCCTCCCGCCACCTGGTCTTGTCCTGCCGCTGTGCCAGCCCCAATTAACACACTGAGACTCTGTATTTGATATAATTCTGTTGGCCCGTTACTAGTTTCTTATTGGCTAGCTCTGCCTTAATTATTAACCCATTTCTGCTGATCTATGTATTTCTCTTACCAGGGAGCTGGCCAGCATTCTGCTTTCTCCAGACTCTCCATCTTGACTCCTCCTTACTACTTCCTATTTCCTCCTTGTCTCCTAGTCCCTCCTATCTTCCTTTCCTATTGGCCAACAGTGCTTTATTATTAACCAGTATGAGAAACATATACAGAAGGACATCTCCCATCAGGCTTGCATATGCATAACTGAGTCCTCTGGCCTCCAGGTAAGTGCCAGGTAAAGCTGAAGTAGGGATGACATGGCCATGAGCATCCCACCCATCCTTGGGGCTGGGGTCAGCTGGCTGATAGTTCCTAACATTCCCACCTCTATTGTTATTAAAAAGGTGGGGGTTGGGCGTGGCAGGTTAGGGAACAAGGACCTTGAGTTCCAGAGACTGCTTCCTGCTGAATTGGGGGCATAGATAGTCTTTGGTGGATCCTCGAAGACTTGGGTGCTGCCATGTAGTGGTAGATGGTTGTTTCATCACAGTTCTGACAGTATGGGTCTCTGGTGTCTCTTTGAGACCTGGCAAGATGTTAGCAGAACAGAGGACAAGGTTAGGTTTCCCCCCCCCCCTTAGGTCTTATTACTTAATGGGAGAAGTGTGAGGTGGGGGAGGGGCTCCCAGGACAAGGTTAGGAAGTCCTGAGGCCAGGAAAAAGGTGATTTATTTGGAGTGAATCTGACCTGTAAATGGATCCCATTCAGCTCCCTGGAACTTAAAAGAATCCTTTGAGTTTGTGAAAACATAAATATTGAGACACATTAGCAGCATACTCATGTTAGAATAGATTTGGCTGAAAGAATTAACACATACAACTGGCAGATTTTTAGCACAATGAAAAGCATCTTAATTGTAAGGTCATAGTTACAGATGTGATCATATGTTTAACACTGTGTTTAACACTGTTAAAACTTTATTGATTAATGTTAAGACTATAAACAGTAGCAACCTTAAAATAGCCATTTTTCAAATCTGTTTTGAAACAATTGGCTGCTGCTTTAAGCTGACAAAGCTACCAGTCGTCAAAAGCATCAGAGTTCTTGAGTAGGATAAAATTTTACCTGAATGATTAGAGAGTAACAGAGACTTACTAGCTGGCAGCATGGACAGCCACCCCAGGTCCTCCACAGTTGTTGAAGTCAGAGGCTTTAAGGAAGCTTGTCTTCTGCTGATGGCAGGAGACCTGTGGATTAGGAGCTTTTGGAAGACTTACCTACCGATGGCCCAAGCAACATGGAGAAAGTCGATTCCACTGCCCTCTTGTCCATGGTCCTTAGAGCCTTTTGCAGCAGTTGAGATGAAAGGCAGGATTGCTCCGTGGCTAGCATTGCCACTTTTGTGGGTGGATCTTCTTCAGTGTCCATTAGTCTTCTTGGAGGAAATGGGTGGTGCCAGCAGCTGGCCTGTCTCTCTGTTATAAAAACTTTTTAATGAAACATTTTAAATGCCATATTCTCTAGATGTCTGAGCATTTGAGGGCTGTCTGACTGTCTAGCATACCTTAGTATACAAAAATATGTCTTTAGTTACTTGCCTTAAGCACACAGGTGGCTAGGTAAGGCTTTATCCCTGTAATTAATTAATCTGTTTGGAAAACTGGACCCAATCTGAGAGGCTGTGGAGGGATGTTTTACTCAGAGCCCTGCAGCCTGACTGTAACTGGTTTTAACTTAGCAGGTTAGACTTATACCTGTAGAGGACAAAGAGGTAGATAAAAACTCACTTTGATAATAGAGGCTTAACCTTTATAAACAGCTTACAGGAAAGACTGGGTGTCATAAATATTTTGTTAACTTGAAATAGACATGTATAACCTTAAATGTTTACCACGATTAAAAAGGCACATAACAATTTAGAAGTATTTGAGACTTAGTACAGTTGAATTTAAGTTGTATGAAATTAGCTTACATTTACATAAAGTTAAATTTAAATTAAATGTACAGATATATTAAACAGGACTGGGTAAAATTGAGAAGACTAGAATGTGAAGCTATGTATGACATAGGGAAAAAAGAAATTAGAGACAAAGAATAAAGAATAAAGCAAATAAGAGAATAAAAGCAAAAGGTAAATGAATTACAGGTTCTGCTGGTGGCAGAAGCTGGCTAGACTGCCTCTGCCTAGGTGGCTGGTGTAGCAGAGGGAAGAACCATGGGGGGTGAGGCTAGGCCACGTGGTCAAGAAGGTGGCTGCCATAAACATATCCCCAACAGCTGGCAGAAATCATTAAGTTTTGAGATACAATTTTTTGGCTTTTTTCTCTCCACTAGTGAGGCAGAAGGATTTGTGAAACTAAGAGGACACCGGAGTCCAAAGGATACTAAATCCAAAAAGACCACCTTAGGCCTGAGCAATGTATGTACCAGTCTAAGGGTATAAAACCCAGAGACCCCCTCATGGGTCTGAGAAACCAATGCACCAGTCAGCATAAGTGGTGCTAGGTAACAAAATCCAAAAGCCTCATTAGTGGGAAAGAATGAAAAACTTGAGCAAATGCTACCTCAGTCCAGCCCACTGCCCTGAGACAGGCTGCAGCTGCAGCAGGCAGGAGAGTTTTAGCGTGGCAGGAAGAGAACAGAAACAAGTTTAGGGAAAGAGATTGTTTAGCAGAGAGGTAGAAAAACTCCTTCCATCTACCTGTTCGCTGGCAGTAATTTGAAAGATCCAGTAAAATACCAGGATCTAGAGAGCCGTTACTCGGCTAATTTGAATTATTTTCTAGGGGATATATAGTCCGGTTTATTTCCCATTGGTTAAGTAAAAAACAGGCCAATCATCTTTGGAACTCATCAGCCCAAGAATGTGGCCAAGGGCAAAGTGTTCAATAAGGACTCAGCAGTCTGAAGGCAGGAAGGCTTCAAGCCTGAATCTTAACTCACCAGTGGGAAATGCACTGGACCATAAGGAAACACGTAATAATGGAAACCTGTACCTTACTGAATTGTAGCCAGTGTGGGATGGTACTTTCCAGCGAAACAGGTGAATGGAGGTGGTTCATAATCACGGTCCCCAAATACCTCAGGCTGTCCATCCAACAATAGGCGGCTGCCAAGTACTGGAGTAGGGCCTGATCCGAGTCATGGCACCAATGTTGTTCTTTTGATGCAACTATTGCCTATAAAACACAAACACGAGACTCAGTGCCCACGTGGAGTTTATTGAGAGAGGGGAGAGTAAGAGGGGTTAGCTGGTGGCCAAAGGAAAGAGGAGAGAGAGAGAACAGAGAGAGAGCAAAGAAGCAGAGAGAGGCAGAGAGAGAGGAGCACTTGGCGCGCTTGCTTTAAAAGAGCCTTGCACATGCATAACTGAGTCCTCTGGCTGCCAGGTAAGCGCCAGGTAAAGCAGACATAGGGATGACATGGCCATGAGTGTTCAGCCCATCGTTAGGGGCGGGAGTCAGCTGGCTGCTAGTTCCTAACACTCAGGAGAAGTGGAGGGGGGTGCAGCGAATGGAGAGAGAAGTAGAAGACAATGAGGGGTAGGAAAGGAAAACATGTGCGACCAGGAAGATTGAGCCTGGTTAGGAATAGAAGATAGGAAAGAGAGAGAGAGAGACAGAGACAGAGAGAGAGAACATAAAAGTGGGAGCAAATATTGGTTTGAAGATAAAATTGAACACAAAGAAAGGTCGAGAGAACTACAAGACTGCTCCCAACTAACAATCTCAGCTTCCCTGGAAAGGCTGTCATAAATGCCCTTCCCGGAGAGTGAGATCAACAACTAACTTCTCCATGGAGCCCTCAACTAATGCCTGTTGAAAATAGGAGCAAACACCCATACATAAACACTGAGTCGAACTAGAACCCAGAAGCAGATGGAGAGGACAAGACCATGCGGTAGAAGCACATAGAGACAGCTTACCTGAACAAGGAGGAGCTAACGGCCACCAGACTGATAGCTGGGAAGCCAGCATGGGACTGACTCAGGCCCCCCTGAATATGGGTTTCAGCCAGAAGGACTGAGCAGTCTAAGAGATCTCATACAGTGGAGCCAGGATGTATCCCTGGTACACAAAAGGACTTTGCGAACATATCCCCCATGGAGGGATAACTGCCTTAATCTAGAGACAGGAGAGAAGCACTAGTCCCTACTTCACAGGACCTGTCAGATCTACATGACCCCAACTGGATGGCATTCCCCTACATATGGAATTGGGTTGGAGAGATGGGAGGGGAGGGTGTTTAGAGTGCATGTGAGAGGGCAGAGAGGGTAAAAGGGAGGGGAGGGAGGGAGGGAGGGCTAGAGGGGAGGGAGGGAGGGAGAGGGAACTGGGATTGACATGTAAAATAATAAATCAAATTAAAAAAAACAATGCTTTGACTCCAAAATTTAAGTTGAAGGACAAGGTACTGGGGAAAAGGATTTCTATTTTTGTTTCCACAGAAAATGAAAAGATGTGGATTCCTTCCAGACTAATGTGGTTTGATCACGCCAGACCGCCTGAAACATAATACAAGGTGATCCTACATTCAAAACAGCTGGACAAAGCAGCCTTACAGACTACAGCCAGGATATCTGAATCTTCTTCAAATCCCCCATGACAGTGCCCCTTACCAGCAGGAAGTAGTTTGGAAAGAATGACGCCCAAATTCCCAAATATTGTGTATAAATGTTTGTTTTCATTTAATTGGATTTTATTATATAAAATCAAATAAAATAATAATAATAATAAAAGATTTAATTATGGCTGTGAGTTTAGTGTTTGTAAATGGAGATATAATTCTTGATGGTTGAAGCCTGAGGTGATGGCTGCTGTGTCACTATTAAGAAGAGGTGTGATAATTTTCTTTTCTGAAGAATTATACTGTGATAATGTTTTATAGACACTACTCCGTCATATGTATTGTCATTGGTGGTTTGCATCAATATTATTAATAAAGGTTCGTTCAGTATAGTTTGCCCATTATTGATATATATATGAGATGGTAATTGTGATGAGATGATTGTATTTTCTGTGTCCTAGTCCAAATGTAGGATCATTGTATAATGTTAAAGAAGACTGTTACCTTTTCCATTTTTCATCCTGTCATGGCAACTGAAAGTCTCTGGTGCTCTTTTATTGGTAAATGTTTTAACTCATCCATTTCTTTTATAACTTTCATAAGTGTTTAACGTTTTCATGAGAGCTGTGTTCTTGTTCTATTTTTCATTGGCTGACTTTTAAAAACGCAATCACAAGTACAAGAGGTGTTCAGGATTAAATGTAGTTTTCATATAAACTTAAATACGAAAGGTGCACTGCTGTGGACGGTAAGTGAATTGTATGAATAGTTGGCACTGGGCTATGGGACTCCTGATGGAGATCTGCAAATGATTGAGGGAAAGAAGCATCAGTCTCTGACGATTAGGTTATTTCATTGTTTCTGTATAGATATGGCTACAAACCACAGTTAAAGCTAAATTTTTCAGCACAAGCTAATTTTCTTTAGTGTAAAGTTACAGTCCCATGAAACCCATGAAGGATGTTACTCTTGACCTCCTTGTGTGTGTCATAACTGAGAAATTTGAAATGTCTGAAATACTCTGAGTGCCTGCCTTTCTCTCCATCTTATGACTCTGAGCTGATTTTCTGTCTTTCAGACAGTTTTATTTCTTACTGCTGTTTCAGAATCATCCAGTTTCTTTGAAGCACAATGAACTTCTCTTTTTAAGCACACGACAAATGTCCTTTGTTTTGTTACTCACTTTTAGTGATAGTTTGAGTTAAATAAAATGACCCAGAGCCTCAATAAAGATAGTAAAATATCTTAGATAATTATACTGCATTCTCTCCCTCCCATCCCTATAGCTTCCTTAGTATCCACTAAGAGAAGCCCAACAAGATGGGCAGACTACCAAGAAGAAGACTAAACAATTTCAAGCCATGAACAATATGAACGTAACTCCGATATCAATGAACAAACCCATGAGATATCCAAGAGTGGTCCTCAAGGTTTATAATCAGATGGGAATCCTGATTCCACCAAAATGATAGCTCCTTCCAGTAGAGATACAGAGATGCCTAATCAGGTCCTAGTTGAGGTGAGTTCTTCCAGATTTTCAGCTTAGTTCTTAGTGGAATGCCAGTGTAAGGAGTATGGCCATCAGCACATCGTGCAGTTTAATGATGACTTTTGTCACTTCTTGCACATTTCAGTAGTAGGGTAGTAGATAAATATTTAATAACCTCTGAAGGAGCCTTGTGGGCTGCATTCAACAGCTGTATTTTGAGGGCTCACTGTGCAGAGAAGAGAAAGGTAGATGGAAAGAAACCTGTGTTCTACTATCAGACACATGCCCACAAGAGTGCACATGCTTCTCAAGACTACAGGGTGTTAATATCACTTTCCTGCCATGCTGGTCCTACAACCAAGTCAGTTCCAAAATAACACACAGAGACTCTATTGCTTATAGAGCTTTTGGCCTATTACTAGTGTTTCTTATTGGCTAGCTCTGTCTTAGATACTAACCCATTTTTATCAATCTAGGTGTTTCCAATTGGTCTTCTATTACAGGAAAAAGCATCCAGACCTCTTACTTCACTCTTGTTCTACATTTTGACTCCTCCTACTACATCTACTACAGAATACATGGAAAATATAGGATACCTGGTCTTCTGAGGTGACAGGAGTTAGCATGTAATGCAGAGAAATATCAGAAAGCTCCATGAAGGAAGGAAGCTCCTGTCAAATCACCCACTTAGGGGGTGATTTGAAACGGGGTGCCCCTGGGTCACTGGAAATCACTTCGTAGACTAGGCTATCCTCAATCTCCCAGAGATCCCCTGTCTCAGCATCCCAAGTGCTGGGATTAAAGGTGTGTGCTAAGTACCCTGGCACATCCCTCCCCATTTTGCCCTGCATTATGTTTGTTGTATTTTGACCCTCCATAAACTGGACCCTGATATTGGCATGAAGATTTTCTTTTTCTGTTTTTTAAATCTCATTTTACATTCCAGCCACACTTCTCCTTCCACACCTCTTCCCACACCCCTCATCTCCCCCAGCCCACACCCAGTTCTGTCCACCCAAATTAGGGCTCCCATGAGGAGTCAACATAGTCTGATACAATAGTTTGGGGCAGGGCCCTTTCCCATGCATTGAGACTGAGCATGGACGCCACCAGCAAAGGGAATGGGCTCCAACAAACTAGCTCAGGTACCAGATTTGTATACTGGTCCTCCTGCCAGGGGCCCCCTCTGATTGTCCAGGATTCATACCTATCTCCTGCATATGGAGAGCCTAGTTCAGTCTCCTAGATTTCCACAGTTGTAGGTTTAGAATTCAAGAGTTTCCATGAGCTTGGTTCAGCTATCTCTGTAAATTTTTCCATCCTGATCTTGACCTCCCTTGCTCATATGTGCCTTCCAAGCTCTCATAGCCTGGTTTCCTGGAGCTCGGCCTGGTTCTTGGTTATCTGTCTCTATGTTCTATCAATTACTGGATGTGGACTCTATGAATATAGAGTATGCATTTATCTGATTACAGGGATAGACCACTTCAGGTACCTTCTCTATAATTGCTCACAGTCTTAGCTGGGGTTCTCTTTGTGGATTCTTGGAACTTACCCAAGTACCAGGTTTCTCCATAAGCCTGTAGTGGTTCTCTCTATTAAGATATCACTTTCATTGCTCTTACACAGTATTCCTCCATACTTAGGCCACCTAGTTCTATCCTATGTTCATAGCAGCATTATTCATAATATCCAGAACCTGGAACCATCTAGATACCCATTAACAGAAGAATAGATAAGGAAAATGTTGTACATTTACACAGTGTAGTACTATTTAGTTGTAAAAAAAAATGACAACCTCATGAAATTTTCAGGCAAAGGGATGGACCTGGAAAAAAACACTGTGAGGCATGTAACACAAACTCAGAAAGACATACATTGTATTACTCACTCATAAGGGAATATTAGATGAAAAGCAAAAAATAACCAGACTAAAGTCCAGAGCTGCTGAAAAACTAGGTAACATGGAGGACCCTAAGACAGAGACATGGATCACCCTGGGAAGGGAAATTAGAAGATATCTGTGAAGTAAACTGGGAGGGAGAAGGGCGGTAAAGGGGAGGGGAGATATGTACAGATATGTACAAGGATGACCCCAACCAACAATCTGAGCTACAGTGGAAAGCCTTAAAACACACCTTTGCTTGATAATGAGATTGATAACTAAATTATATTCCATCACAGAAACCTCATCTAGTAGCTCATGGAAAAAGAAGCAGATATGCAAAGCCAAACTCAAGAATCCACTTGAAAAGATGGAGGAGTGATAAGAAAATGGGGTCAACCAGGGTGCAGAACCCCACAGAGATAGCTGACCTGAACAAGGGGGGAGTTCATGGACTCCCAGACTGATAGCTGGGAAACCAGCATTGGACTGACTCAGACCCCCTGAACATGGATCTCAGACAGAAGGCCTTGGGCAGTCTAAGGGACCTCTGACAGTGAAACCAGGATGAATCCCTGGTGCAGGAAAGGACTTTGGGAGCACATTCCTCATGGAAGGATACTCCCTTAGCCTAGAGGCAGTAGAAAGGGCCTAGTCCTTACTCCAAAGAACTTGACAGCATTTGATGATCCCTCCTGGAAATCTCACCCTCCTTGTGGATTGGGAATTGGGATGAGATGTGAGAGGGTCATGCGGCATGGGAGGAAGGAAGGGAAGAGAGAAAACTGAGCCGATATATTAAATAAGAACATATATATATTCTTCTGAATATTTGGGTTTGCACACTATATTCCATCATTTGACCTATGGCTAATCACTGCTTCCTGCAGTTGTCATGAGCAACCTGAAATTCTGTAACTGTCTATTTGTTGTGTGAGATGGAATGTATGGCATATGAAGTATTGCCATATTTTTTTCATGGTCTTCAAGTAAGTCCTCCTTAAAATTTGGCCGGCTGTGTTGGTGCACACATTTTATCCTAGCACTCCAGAGGCAGATACAGTGGATCTCTGTGAGTGTAGGGTCACCCTAGACTACACAGAGAGTTCCAGGCCTGTCAGGCAGCCATATGTCCCTTCAGCCAGAGCTGAGGGGGAATACCTCCTTTGGGAAGATGGGAACTAGTTTCTGTATAATCTCCAGAAATCCCCCAATAGTCAGCTAAAACTTATTTTTGGGTAAGTGGACATCCTGAGTCCTAACTCTGTGTGTGTGTGTGTGTGTGTGTGTGTGTGTGTGTGTGTTGTATCCATGTGTTGTTCAGAATACAATGTAAGATGTATCTAGCATGGAAAATGGGGGAATGAATTATTATAGCTGTAACAGAAAACAATGCTCATTCACAGTGAATGTTCTCCTCACTGTCTCATTCATTCAATGAAAGAGATCCTATAGAGCACAGTTTCAGGAATTCACAAACCAACTCTTTCAAGGTAATTTAGACACCATAATTGTTTGAATTTTCATTTGCATCAGGCCTGATAGCATTTATCAGTTTGCTCCAAAGGCTTAAAATTCACTGCAGGAGAGTATGCAGTTGTGTGATAGTGATTGGGTGTTTTCATGATCTACCTGAGGGCTGGATAAATAAGGACATTGCCTGCAGTGAAATACATGCTTAGCTTCACTGATGGTACAGACATGCAAATTGTTAGAGTTCAGAATTGAGGGACTGAACTGTATTAATGAAATAAACTGCCTATTTATTATTCATCCTCCTCCTTGTAGCAGTAGAATCAACCCATAGATAACTGTTACAACATATTTTTCTGGCATAAAATGTAAAAATTAATACCTAAATAAAATATCAAAACTTATCGATACATTTTGATTATATCAATTACGGGAAATCCACCACTTTCTCATTGTATAAAATGAAAGACTTTCAATAAAAGCTCCCCATTTCTCTCTAGGAACTTAGAAACCCAGCAATAAGGAACTTGAACTTCAAAGCCATGTATGTTGGCTCAAGTGTATAACCCAGCATTTGGGACACAGAGACAAAAAGATCAGGATTTCAACGTGATCTTCAGCTAACTATGGAGTAAGAGGCTAGCCTAGACTACAACAACATGAAAAAGAAACAAAGGAAATTTAAATTATAGCTCATTTAAAATCAAATATAAGATAGCAGAGAAGACTCACTGTTGTTCTTTTGTTGCAGCTAATGCCTATAAAACACAAACACGAGACTCAGCGCCCAAGTGTAATTTATTGAGAGAGGGGAGAGAAAGGGGGGTAGCTGGTGGCCAACCAATTTATTTAGACAGGGGAGAGAGAGAGAGAGAGAAAGAGAGAGAGAGAGACAGAGGGGGGGGACCAGAGGGAGAGAGAGAAGCCAGAGATAGAGAGAGGCGCACATGGCATGCTTGTTTTAAAAGGAGGGCTTGAGCATGCATAACTGAGTCCTCCTGCAGCCATGTAAAGCCTGATGTAGTGATGACATGGCCATGAGCATCCTGCCCATGGTTGGGCAGGGTCATCTGGCTGCTGGTTCCTAACATTCCCACCTCTTATTGTTATTAAAAGGTGTGGGTTGGGAATGGCAGGATAGGGAATAAGGACATTGAGTTCTCGACACTGCTTCCTACTGACTTGGGGGCATAGATCGTCTTTGAGGGAAACAAGAAAGCTTGGGTGCTGCCATGTCCTGGTAGCTGGTTGTTTCATAGTTGTCCTGAGTGTATGGAATGCTGGCGTCTTTTTGAGACTTGGGAAGGTGTTAGCAGAGGAGAGGATAAGGTTAAGTTTTTGTCTCTTAGGTCTGAGTACTTAGTGGAAGAAGAAAGGTGGAGGAAGGGCTCCCAAGGGGATCCCAGGACAAGGTTAGGAAGTCCCAAGGCCAGGAAAAAGTTGAGTAATATTTATTAGGAGTGAATCTGACCTGTAAATGGATCCAGTTCTCCTCCCTGGAACTTAAAAGATCCCTTTGAGTTTGTGAAACATAAATATTAGACACATTAGCAGCATACTTATGTTAGATATGATTTGGCTGAAAGAATTTATACATACAACTGGCAGATTTTTAGCACAATGAAAAACACCTTCATTGTGAGCTTATAATTACAGTTATGATCATATAGTGGCATAGTATGGTGTTTAATACTCTGTCAAAATTGGATTAGTAGCTTATTAAAACTTTATTGATTAATGTTAAGACTATCAACAGTAGCAACCTTAAAATACCCATTTTTAAAATCTGTTTTGTAAGAATTGGAGCCTTGGCTGCTGCTTTAAGCTGACAAAGCTACCAATCGTAAAAACATCAGAGTTCTTGAGAAGGATAAAATTTTACCTGAATGATTACAGAGTAAAAGAGACTTACTAGCTGGCAGCATGGACAGCCACCCTCAGATCCTCCACAGTTGTAGTAAGAGGCTTTAAGGACATCTGTCTTCTGTTGATGGCATGAGACCTGTGGATTAGGAACTTTTGGAAGACTTACCTACCGATGGCCCAAGCAACATGGAGAAAGTCGATTCCACTGTCCTTTGTCCACTGTCCTTAGAGCCTTTTGCAGCAGTTAAGATGAAAGGCAGGATCGCTCAGTGGGTAGAGTTGCTACTTTTGTGGGTGGAGCTTCTTCAGTGTCCATCAGTCTTCTTGGAGGAAATGGATGGTGCCAGCAGCTGGCCTGTCTTTTTTTTTTTAAAATTTTTTTTTTTTTTTGGATTATAGTATTTTTTTTTTTATTTTTTAAAAAAAAGTCCAATTAAATGAAAACAAACATTTATACACAATATTTGGGAATTTGGGCGTCGTTCTTTCCAAACTACTTCCTGCTGGTAAGGGGCGCTGTCTTGGGGGATTCGAAGAAGATTCAGATATCCTAGCTGTAGTCTGTAGGGCTGTTTTGTCCAGCTGTTTGGAATATAGGATCAGCTTGTACTCTGTTTCAGGCGGTCTGATGTGATCAAACCACATTAGTCTGGAAGGAATCCACATCTTTTCATTTTCTGTGGAAACAAAATAGAAATACTTTTCCCCAGTAACTTGTTCTTCAAGTTAAATTTTGGAGTCAAAGCGTTTTTTTTTTTTTTTTATTTTTTTATTTTACATGTCGATCCCAGTTCCCTCTCCCTCCCTCCCTCCCTCCCCCCCAAGCCTTCCCTCCCTCCTTTTCTCCCTTTTGCCCTCTCTACCCTCTCCCATGCACTCTAAACACCCTCCCCTCCCAACCCCCCACCACAATACAATATGTAGGGGAATGCCATCCAGTTGGGGTCATGTAGATCTGACAGGTCCTGTGAAGTAGGGACTAGGGCTTCTCTCCTATCTCTAGAATAAGGCAGTTATCCCTCCATGGGGGATATGTTTGCAAAGTCCTTTGTGCACCAGGGATACATCCTGGCTCCACTGTCTGAGGTCTCTTAGACTGCTCAGACCTTCTGGCTGAGACCCATATTCAGGGGGGTCCGAGTCAGACCCCTGTTGGCTTCCCAGCTATCAGTCTAGTAGCCCTTAGCTCC